>NC_090926.1:1279097669-1279182669 GCF_040938575.1 Ambystoma mexicanum | reverse complement strand
TCCATTTCCCTTCCCACATTCCTTCCCTCCCTTCCTCACTTCCCCTAGTCATGTTGCACTGATTCACTTTCTTCCTCCCTCACTGTGTTCCATTTCCCTTCCCACATTCCTTCTCTCTCTTCCTCACTTCCCCTTGTCATGTTGCACTTTCTGATTCACTTTCTTCCGCCCTCACTGTTTTCCATTGTCCTCCCCACCCCCTCGCCCTCTTCCTCACTTCCCCTACTCATGTTGCACTTTCTGATTCACTTTCTTCCTCCCTCACTGTGTTCCATTTCCCTTCCCACATTCCTTCTCTCTTCCTCACTTCCCCTAGTCATGTTGCACTTTCTGATTCACTTTCTTCCTCCCTCACTGTGTTCCATTTCCCTTCCCACACTTTCTGATTCACTTTCTTCCTCCCTCACTGTGTTCCATTTCCCTTCCCACATTCCTTCTCTCTATTCCTCACTTCCCCTAGTCATGTTGCACTGATTCACTTTCTTCCTCCCTCACAGTGTTCCATTTCCCTTCCCACATTCCTTCCCTCTCTTCCTCACTTCCCCTAGTCATATTGCACTGATTCACTTTCTTCCTCCCTCACTGTGTTCCATTTCCCTTCCCACATTCCTTCTCCCTCTTCCTCACTTCCCCTACTCATGTTGCACTTTCTGATTCACTTTCTTCCTCCCTCACTGTTTTCCATTGCCCTACCTACCTCCCTTCTCTTTCTTCCTCACTTTCTCTTTTCATGTTGTACTTTCTGATTAATTTTCTTCCTCCGTTACTGTGTTCCTTTGACCTCCCCACTTCTCCTCTCCTTCTTCCTCACTTTCTCTATTCATATTGCACTTTCTGAGGCACTTTCTTCTTCCCTCACTGTTTTCCATTTCCCTTCCCACATTCCTTCTCTCTCTTCCACACTTCCCCTATTCATGTTGCACTTTCTGATTCACTTTCTTCCTCCCTCACTGTGTTCCATTTCCCTTCCCACATTCCTTCTCTCTCTTCCTCACTTCCCCTAGTCATGTTGCACTTTCTGATTCACTTTCTTCCTCCCTCACTGTGTTCCATTTCCCTTCCCACATCCCTTCTCTCTCTTCCTCACTTCCCCTAGTCATGTTGCACTTTCTGATTCACTTTCTTCCTCCCTCACTGTGTTCCATTTCCCTTCCCACATTCCTTCCCTCTCTTCCTCACTTCCCCTAGTCATGTTGAACTTTCTTCCTCCCTCACTGTGTTCCATTTCCCTTCCTACATTTTACTTTCACCTTGTTTCTTTTCTTGTCCCCCTTCCATTCGCTGTCGTTCAATCACCATCCTTCCCTCTTCTGTCCTTTTCGCACCATCCTTCCCTCTTCTGTCCTTTCCTCACCATCCTTCCCTATTCTGTCCTTTTCTTACCATCCTATGTCCTTCTAATCAGAGGCGAGTAGTGACGAGGTCTGGATGTAAAGAGTACAATGCCAACACTTCAAAGGCACTTGAATCCGGATCTGCTGCATTTAGGAGCTGCTTTCATTTTCTGTGTGTGATTGGGTAATTCTGCCGCCCCTCCTGCACTGCGCCGCCCTGGGCGAATGCCTGAGTGCGCCTACTGAAAGGGCCGGATACCACAGCAGACAGGTTTCAACATGCCCCATTGCTGCTCATGGCAAGCTGAAAGGTTCAGTGTCGACGTTCTTTTTTGGGTGGGTCTGGATGGCATGGGCTCCGGCCACTCTTCTAGTGTGAGTCGTGTGCTGTCAAAGCTGTCAGGGAATCCGTGTGGCAGAAGTGGCAACAGTTGCAGCAAGAGGTGTCCCTCGATGCCAAAGCCGGGCATTGCAGGCTCCAGGTGTGTGCGGTGTGGTTTCCCGGTCAGAGTCCTAGGTCAGAAGATCATGCTTGCACCTCGCAACCTGTGAGTGGGCACCGATCCCAGGTGGCATCAGGGGAGGGTTCCCCGCCACAGACGAGCAGGGGCCAGTGGGAACCAGGGCCGTCCCTCTGCAGCACCTGCCAGTGGGTGGGTGGGTTCTTGTGCCCACAGGAATCAGTGCAGCTCTTTTCCCACCCAGCACCTGTGGGTTATTTGAAACGTTATCACGTTGGATTATCTTTGCATTCGACCGCCAGGGTTCACACACCCCAAGTGTGTAACCACCATCCAGTTCTCAATGCATTCTGGCCCAGAGATCACCTACTATCAAAAGCACCCACCCAACACACTCACTGGTCCAGAGGTCACCCATTATCAAATCCTTCCACCCACCTCATTCACTGGCCCAGAGATCACCTACTATCAAAAGCACCCACCCAACACACTCACTGGTCCAGGGATCACCTACTCTAAAATCCACCCACCCAACACACTCCCTGGCCCAGGGATCACCTACTCTAAAATCCACCAACCCAACACACTCCCTGGCCCAGGGATCACCTACTCTAAAATCCACCCACCCAACACACTCATTGGTCCAGAGTTTAACTAATATCAAAACCACCCACCCAACACACTCCCTGGCCCAGTCGACACCTACTATCAATACCACCCACCAAACTCACTCACTGGTCCAGAGATCACCTAATATCAAAACCACCCACCCAACACACTGCCTGCCAAAAGGCCACCTACAATAAAAGTTAAGCACCCAACACACTCACTGGTCCAGACATCACCCACTATGAAACCCTTCCACCCACCTCAATCACTGCCCCAGAGGTGACCCACTATCGAACCATTTCACCCACCTCACTCACTGGCCCAGGGAACACCTACTCTAAAATCCACCCACCCAACAAACTCACTGGTCCAGAGATCACCCATTATCAAATCCTTCCACCCACCTCACTCACTGGCCCAGGGATCACCTACTCTAAAATCCACCCACCCAACAAACTCACTGGACCAGAGATCACCCATTATCAAATCCTTCCACCCACCTCATTCACTGGTCCAGAGATCACCTACTATAAAAACTAACCACCAAACACACTCCCTGGTACAGAGGTCAACCACTATAAAAACCACTCGGTGCGCACCCGAGTGAGCCCCGGAGAGTCCCGCTTTGCCGCAGACGAGTCTCCATGTTATTAGATTTGGCTGTCCAAGACTACGATCCCCACAAGGTGAAGACATCTAAAAGGACTTAATACTGGGACATTACCTTTTACATGTTTACTTACACTCCCTTTTTGTTTGTTTAGGCTGTGCAAGCGTACGCTGTGGGCGTTCATGTAAAATTGTGCTCGCGCACGCACCGCACGCGTGCACCCGAGTGAGTCCCGCGTGCACCCGCGAGTGAGTACCAGCGTCACGGCTGCGGGGCTCTCCTGGTAGCTTGGTGTTCAGACTCCAAGCGAGGTTGGGGTAAGAAATTGTGAAGGGAGTATGATTCTTTTATCCCTAAAAACGGGAATGCCTGCGAGAAGCCCCTAAGGAGTGTGAAAGCGGGGACCATAGGGAAAAATAGCAAGGCATCACCCCCATGCTCCACTCCTAGAAGGGGTGGGCTGAAAGATATTGCAGTAGGTAATGTGGACATTCGAAAATGTTGTAGTGGCTGGCTGCCTGTGTTTCGGGCACAGACTGGGAGTACGCCCCTTCACAGTCGGGAGTCGGGAGCAGCAGTGATGGGTAAAGTGCCTGAGCCTTTGAAATCTGATACCGACCTTGAGACCCCACGAACAGTGAACCAAGATAAGAGCTGGAGGGCTGCACGCCCACCGGGTGACTGTTGACCCAGGCCCTGGGCCGCATGAAATGCGGAACGATAGAGGGTCTGGGAGTTTAGGCGCAGGGTGGGGGGAAAACGGCGCGAAAGCGTAGGGAGGGGCGTCCGAATGGCGCCACAAGAAACAAAGGCCCAGGAAGGAAAGGAAGCAGCACCTGGGTAGGTGCGAAATATAACAACAGGAGGTCAGGGGGTGACCCGGCCACCCCCAGGAAGGAACAAAAGGCCGGGGGGGTATAAGTAAGCCTGGAAAAGGGGAGGCGGCACAAACCAGGTAAGAGCTCACCTCTCTCGGGTAGGCTCTTGGTACCTGGAGAAGGGAAAGGAAAAAAAACGTTGGCTCTTGCGGGCTCACGTGCTTTCGACCCTTCAATAAGCGGAGCTCTTGCGGGTTCACGCATTTTATACAGCGTTCGTCGCTTGAGACTAACGCGGCAACCAAGACGACACCAGAGCGAGCGAGAGGGAGAGTCGTTGCAGTTGCCAAACGGAAGCGGGACCGGCAGAATTCAGACGAGAAAGATGGCGGATGGGAGAGCGAAGAGGGCCCGAGAATTCTCAGAATGGGCAAGAAAAGCGGAGAAGGAGTATGGAGCCCAATGGGTGCTGGAAGTAATGCAGAAAGAAGAAAGGGCGAAGGCAGCATCACCTCTACTGTTCATAGAGCACAGCAGCAGCGAAGGCGAGGAAGAAGTGCCACAAGGACAGAAGAGGGGGAGAGCAGAGTCAGGAAGAACAGAGGAGGAGACGGAGACGATGGTCAAGAAAAAGAGGAAAGATGAAAAGAAAGGTAATGTGAATAATAATGTTGGGAATAAAATAGTAAAGATGTTAAAAAATTGTGTCACGGTTTCGGGTAAGTCGCCCAGAACCAACGACAAGAAGAGCAGACGGGGGAAGAAAAGCAGGGAAGAATGGTTGGGAAATTCGGCAGAGGAAACCAGCAGTGAGGATGAAGAGAGGGATCATCTAAAAGCTTGGGTAAAGTGGAAAGAAGTGGTGAGTAAGGAAAAGCGGAGTGGGGTAGGGGGGGCAGGGATAGAACCCAAAGAGGCCCCGGTCCCTACCCCACAGGGGGCACCAGTTGAGCCCAAGGAAGTTCCGGTCGCAACACCGCAAGGGACACCAGTAGTCCCAGTGCCCCAAGGAGCGCCAATTGTAACGACGCTGCAAAGCGCGACGGTAGGCCCAAACATAGGGGCAGGGGCAGCAACAACGGCGACAACGGTAGAGAACGAGGCACCACTCATGACGAAGTATGGCAGGCCAACCATGGGTAAAGACGCACAGGGCAGGTCAATGAAGGCGATGGCCTGGTACATAAATGACAAAGTAAAGGAAAAAATTTGGAGAAAAGAGTTGATCGATATATTTACATTATTAGATTGTCAAAAAAGAGGGATGAATGTAGCAGTCGAAGACATGAAGGAAGACGAAAAGAGTTTACTCAAAAAGGGGCCAGTAGTTATGGAACTTCGATAATTGGATGTCGTCCTTTACCATAATGTCGACAATCATATTACAGAAATTCCCGGAGGATGGGGTAGCATTAGTTGCTTATCAACAGAGGTTGCTGAAGGTCCACGCAGCATTTGGTGGGGATGCATGGCTAGAGTACGACCATGAGTTCAGAAAGGAGATGGACTGCTTCCCGGACATGGGCTGGGACGAGGAAAATTTCAACCTCTACATCTTTAATGTGCTGAAAGAAAAATGGGATTCCAAGGAGCGGAATACAGGTGGGCAGCAGAGAAGGCAGTACTGGCAGAGCGATTACAAGACAGATTACAGATCCAGTAACAGAAGATACAACTCCAGTTATGACAGATGCAAGGAACAGAGTTTTCGGAGCGGAAATTTTGGGAAACAGAGAGGATGGCAGAGCAGCATGCCCCCAACAACACAAGGTGGGGGCGGTGGGAACCCGGGTAAGGCTCAAATAGAACCAGGACAATGCAGGAGCTTTGAAAAAGGGGTACCATGCAGCTGGGGTTGTAAGTGCAAATTCAGCCACAAATGCGAGAGATGCAAAGGAGACCACAGCAGTTCCAAGTGCACAAGGGCCGCAGCTCTGAGCGGCAGAAGAGACGAGACACGGAAATAAGAACTGGACCAGGAAAGGGGCCACGCCGGTAAAGATCGAGAGAATGGAAAAGTGGCTCCGAGATTACCCCGATCAAGAAGCGGCAGAGCAGATTAGGCGAGGCTTTAGGGAGGGGTTCAACATCCCGTTCACCGGCCAAGGAGCGCAAGACATTCCCAGGAATCTGAAATCAGCAATTGAAAACAGAGAAATAGTGACCAAGAAGATCAGGAAGGAAGTGGAACTAGGGAGGGTGGAGGGCCCATTCATGGCCCTACCCTATGAAGAATTCTTGTGCTCTCCGTTAGGGCTGGTGCCGAAGAAAGAGGAAGGGGAATACAGGTTGATACACCACCTATCCTACCCCCCGGGGGCCTCGGTGAACGACGGCATCGCCCAGAGCGAAGCGACAGTAACATATTCAGATTTCGAAGACGCAGTGGAATTGGTCAGAAAAGCGGGGGAAGGGGCATGGATGGCGAAAGCAGACATTAAATCGGCATTTCGCCTGTTGCCAGTCAACAGCAGATCACAAAAATGGCTATCTATGCATTGGGAGGGGGAATACTTCATCGACAAGTGCCTCCCAATGGGTTGTGCCATCTCGTGCGCATATTTCGAGAGGGTGAGTTCATTTTTACAATGGGCAGTGGCACAGGAGATGAGGGAGTCCATGATGGTGCATTACGTAGATGATTTTTTATTTGTCGGCCCCAAAGGGGCAGACATGTGCAAGGCAACACTGGACATATTCGTAGAAATAACGAGTGATTGGGGCATTCCTCTGGCAGACGAGAAAACGACGGGACCAACACAGGTGATCCAGTTTCTAGGTATAGAGATCGACTCGAACAAGGGGAGGTGTCGGATCCCAGAGGACAAAGTGACGGAGCTACTCAAAACAATACAGGAGCTACGAGGAAGAAACAAGGCATCCGTGAAGGAATTACAAGCACTGGCAGGGAAACTGAATTTTGCAGGAAGAGTCATACCGCAGGGAAAAGTGTTCCAGAGAAGGATCGAGCTGAAGACAAGAGGTGCTACCAAAGGGCACCACAGGGTCAGGCTAGGAGGAGGAATCAAGAGAGACTTAGAAGTCTGGGCTGAATTTTTGGCGAACTTCAGGGGTACAGTGATATGGCGCTCGCCAGTGAACGAGGAAGGTAGAAGAGTGTTATTCACTGACGCAGCCGGTGGTTTTGGTTTTGGAGCAATACTGGGCAGGAAATGGTGTGCAGATGAGTGGCCTGAATCATGGCAGGTGGCGGAATGGACAAAGAACATAACGCTACTAGAGCTCTTCCCGATATGGGTCGCGTTATGCGCATGGGGGAAGGAGCTAGGCAATAAGGAGTTGGCGGTATGGTTGGACAACATGGCAGTAGTGCATGTGTTAAACAAGGGAAGTGCATCATGCAGTGTAGTGTTGGAGTTGATGAGGGCAATCGCACTGGAAAGCCTGAAATTAAATACATGCATAAAGGCGAGGCATATCGCAGGGGAGAAAACTGTGGTGGCTGATGCAATCTCTCGTTTTCAGTGGGAGAGATTCAGGGAGCAGAGACCGGACGCCGACAAGGAAAAGACGCCCACGCCACGAAAGGCATGGGTCCCGTTGAAGGCACTAGAAAGGAAAGCACGGTTGGCCTCAAGGTTGACTCAAAAGTGGTGGAAAAAGAGTGGAAAAAAGAAAGGGTCATCGACAAGCTGACCAGGAATGCCCTGACATACAAGACGGGTAAGCGGTACGCAAAGATGGTAAAAGATGTGTTGTTGGAAACAGGTGTAAAAGTGGTGGAAGAAATATCAACGGAAAAAATCTGTGAATTCTTGGAAGGGGCATTTGCCAAAGGTAAAAAGAAAAGCTGGGCAGCAGCGCACCTAGCAGCGGTGACATATACCGCAAAAGTGGCGGGCGTACCGGACCCGACTGACAGCGATAAGATAAAATATGCGATGAGGGGATGGGCGAAGCTAGCGGGGAAGAAGCCAGATAGCAGAATGCCGGTCAATTTTGGGAAGTTGATAATTTTACTGAAAGTGCTACCAAATACATGCAGTAGCACATACGAAACTGCGCTGTTCAGGGCAGCATTTGCGCTAGCGTACTATGGGGCTTTCAGAATAGGGGAACTGGTGGCCAGGAATACGATGGCAGGAGACGGCCTGGCAAGGAAATATATCAGTATGGGCGACAAAGGTATGTCAATAATGCTAAGGAAATCTAAGACAGACCAAACAGGGAGGGGGAGAGCGATAGATCTCAATTGCATCAGAGAGAAGGACCACTGTCCCAGATACATCACCAAGGAATTTTTAGATCTGTGACCAGAAATTGGCGGGCAGTTATTGATACATAGGGACGGCCGCGCGCTCAGCAGGTATCAGTTTCAGGCGGTATTGAAGCAGGCAGTGGCAAAGGCGGGATGGGATCCAGCCGAGTTTGGGACACACTCTTTCAGGATAGGGGCAGCAACCTCTGCGTGGGCAGGGGGCCTGGGGACGAAGGGGGTGAAACGAATTGGGTGATGGAAATCGCAATGTTTTAAGAGATACATAAGGGAGGAACTGATATGATATTTATCTCCCCCGTTTCCACAGAGGTCGGACCCTACAAATCGGCCTGGATAGTGGGGCACTCTTTTGTGACCCGGGCAGGCAGGTGGCTGGAAGAGGTGAATCAAGGATTACATTTCAGGAACACAATTACGTCATGGTGGGGCCTCCCGGGGATGCACTGGGGGGACATCCACGACAGGCTATCGGACTTAATAGGTTTCAGGGAACCCCCCGAGTACCTGGTTATACATTTAGGGGGGAACGATCTGGTGAGCACGAACAGGGGCAAATTGCAAAGAGAGATCTGTGAGTCACTGCATAGCTTGGCTCACAGCTGGTGGAAGACAGAGATTTTTATGTCACAAATAATACCTAGAAGGATCTGGCATGGGGCACAAAAGAGACATGCGATTGAGATAGCGAGGAAGAAGTTAAATAAATCAGTAGAGAAGTACTTCAAGAGTACAGGCCTACATTTCATAAGACATGGTTTACACCGGAGCAACCCGGACATGTTCCACCAAGATGGAGTGCACCTATCAAAGGTTGGGATGGGTTTTTTTTCTGACAACATTTTTAGGGCACTTCAGGCAAGAGGCTGTAGGTAGGGGGCTTTTGGGGGGGACCTGAGTGGGTGTAAAGGACACCCACTCAGGTGTGGCGGCATGTGCCCAGGAACGAAGGCTGAGGGATAACAAAGACTCAGAAGGAGCCTTGAGCGGCTTCGGAACTGGACACAATGTGCCCAAAAGCATATGTATATGTAATGTTTTGTTATAATGGATTTTCTGTAAGAAAATAAAATGCCTACGGCCTACAAATTTTCCATACACACAAGTTGTCTGTAATTTATTATTAGGTAGGGATCTGGTAAGAGCAGCAAGGTGAACACACACTACTCAGCCTATCCAAATCTGATACGGCTTTGCTTGATCTAGTCCCAACAATTCTGCAGCAGGGATTACCTGAGCCCCAGGCCCGGGCGGAGGACGGAGGGGATGTCCCGGTCATTGATTTGGATACGAATGACTTGGGGTTTTCCGACAACCTCCTTCCTGAAAATCTATCCGCCTCCCCCGTAATGTTCTCTGAGAGTTCTATAAGTAGCTCACACTGTGTGAGGGATTCCCTGGAAATGTTAAAAGTGGCAACTAATAACCAAAGTATGAATACTTCTGTGATTATACACGAGCCAGATAATGGATGAGGAATTGCAGTACATGCTATGAGTCTCACGCTAGCGGCAATGTCAAGATCCTTGAATGCATGTGAACAGAAATTAAGTGTGCAGAGTGAGTGCATGAGCAAAATTATGGAATGGCAAGTGAATAATGTATGCCAACCGGGTAGAGTACTAGATAAGAGAGTGTCAACAAGTGAATTGAAGTCCCTCATGTTCTCAGTGGCGTCGCAAACGGAGAGTGAAGTAAAGGACAGTAGAATTTGTGGAACTGATCTCGATGCTGATAAAAACACAAAGGTGGTTGAATCAGTAATCCCCTGTTTTGATGAGATCATCTACGAAACCTCTACAGGTGATCTAGGGCACTCTGCAGTGGGTGAAAATAGTTTGGAAATTCTGCCTTCTAATAGTGAGGTTGTCCCATGTGAACAAACACTGGGTAAGAAGGGAACTAAAGCTGACCCACCCGCCAACCATGGAAAGAATAAAGGTAAGGTCTCTGGGGAAAAAACCTTAAAAAAACTGCTGAAGAACCAACAAACCCCAGAAAATATAGGGAAATCTTCGGTAAAAATTCTTTCAAGGTAATCTCAGTCCCAAAACGTACCACTGTTGCAGCATCGCAGGCTATTAAGCAAAAATATCCGGTACAGGCTTTGGAGAGACGAAATGAGACCCTGAACTTTCGACCAGTTCATCCTTTAGAGTACCCGCCTTTAGATAATTTGTTGGTCGAGCTGTCCAAAAAAGATAGTGACATAGGCAAAAGTGTAAACTCAGGAGAGACCCAAAATGTAAAAGCCCAACCCAAATCTAACACTGAGTTAGGGGTAAAAGACTCACCCCGTGATGCACAACGGGCTGAGATTAGGAAAGCAGTTGGCGCCTATATGGCGGAAGTAACCCCAACACTGTTAATCCCGCCGCCCAAGATGAGCACGTCTCGAAGCATAAATGCTCAACAGATGCTGGAAGTTGGCTCGGCACTAGAAAGAGCAGCAGAGGCAGCGCCATTCTGCCCGAGTAGATTGACCCCTGATAAAACACCCCAAGTACAAGGAGGTCACAAGGAGCCGATGAAGGTGCTTGGGCCAGCAGGCTCGGAAGGGCATGGTATTCCCCCTCCATCCTCAAGTCGATCCATCACAAAAAGATAATAACAGTGACCTCTCTCATATGTCGGGGGCCATATTGTCTCTAATTGAGAGTGCCCTGAACAAAATGCAAGGGCCTAATTTACAAGCAGGGTCTTACGCCCCGGCTGACAAACCCTCACATATCGTAGGTAAAGCCTCCAATCCACCGGCCAGGAGCATGTCTGCTGCGTACCCTTTAGTGTTGGCCTGTAGGATGCCCCCCTGTACACAATACGACCTAAACTGGCGGGCAGTGATGGCAATCTTTTCAGACATACCACAGCTACATGATGTTGTGTCCTCGGACATCTCATTAGTGGAATTCTCTGTAAAAGGTCAACTAAACTCTGTAAATCTGTGGCTTAAATCTAGAGTTGTCCAAAATGTAATCTGGCAGGCCAAACACGAGCTATATTCCTTGGGTTTTTCTCTCTCAACGGTGTCACATAGAATGTCAAGGCCATTTACTCCTAGTCATCAAACGAACAGGCAGTTGGGTGGGATACGGGAAGCCAGGAAAGTTCTGGTTTCGCATCCCTGCTCAACTACTTTTCTGAGCAGTAGTACGAGTACGCAGAAGTAATGTGACGGAGGGGGGGTGGACCAGATAACCTGTGTAAATTGGAATACCAGGGGTTTCAGCCATCTCATCAACAATGCCCACAGTGAACTGAGCAATTGTGATATTGCCCTCTTGCAGGGGACATGGTTAACTGAGGTCCCTATTTAGGACGACCATGAAATCCATTTGAACCCCGCAATTAAACCAGATGTGGGTCGCCGATGTCTGGGCTCTTGACAGCAATTAAAATAGGAAGAGGCTTGTCATCAGATTTGTGGGCGATGCCAAATAAATATATGCTGTTGGTGAAAGTAATGGCCGAAACAGAAGGCTACGCACTTTTGAATACCTACTGGAACCCGATGGCCATGTCGGATGATAGTTTCTTTCTAGACCTAAATGCAATTTTAGACTTTGGTTTTGGAACCAAATGTAAGAGGAATAGCAGTGGCGGGCGATCTTAATTTAAACCGTCTGAGCGATCCTGGTACTAAAAACAAAGTCCGAGCAAAGAAATGGGCCTCTTTAATGAAAGCTGGAGGGCTGACGATGCTCAATGGGGCGTTCGATACAGATAACCCCCCAGCTCCGGCGTGGCAAAAGGGTAAAAGTAGATTGACCATTGGTTATATATATATATGTCAATGAGGCCTTGTGGCTGGCAGTTATGAACTTTTGTGTACTTAAATCTGATGCAAGTGACCACAATATATTGAAAGCAAAATGGGGGTGTGAGCCGATAGGGAACAATAAGCCCCTCATGTATCTGAAAGGTGCATGTGTAGTGAACGCCGGTGGAAACAAACTCTGATGGTCGCAGACAGATATAATCCAGTTTGATAATTTGTTGAGAATAGGCCTGCCTGATTATGCCTTATTGATGGGGAATAGCAATACGGCAAGACCAGACCTAATTCAGGTGTGTCAGCCCCAATCCGCTAAAAGAAAGCAAATAACACCACATCTCCATGTATATAACAAGGAGGTGAAAGAAAGGAAAGCGAGATATCGTGCTGAACTTAGATTGGCTCAAAATGCTCCTGAGAATGTTAGAAATTCTCTTATCATCAGACTGAAAACATCTTATAGAAACTGGGTGAGAGGTCATCGTGCAGCACTGTTTCAGGAGGATGGCGCTAATATGTTAAAAATATTAGCAGGCAAAAATATTGCGAAAATGTGGTCTGCCATAAATCACTCTGTAGTGGCTCCACAACTGGTTTTGCAGATCTGGGTTGCCCATTTTAACCAACTCTATGCCCGTCCGGTCTCCGAGGTGGTCTCCGAATATCACAGACCCACGGTGGCTTTTCATTTAGATTTCGACTTAGATGATATTGTGTTTTTGATTAAAACAGCTAGTAATTCAAAGGCAAGATGGCCTGATAGCCTATCTAACTTCGAGCTGAAAAGAGTTCCTGAATTGTGGGCATCCGTATTGTATAAAATCTACCTGTTAATCAATGTAACCCAGAGGCTGCCTAGCTCATGGACTCAGGCGATTACCATACCCATATACAAAAAAGGGGAGAGACAAGATCCGAGCAGCTATAGGCCCATTTCGCTGCTCGATGTCCCGGGGAAATTGTACTGTCGCCTAATCCTGAGGAAACTACAGTCATGGGTTATTACTAAAAAATTAACAGACCCACTACAATGGGGTTTTGTAAAGGGACCGGGAACTATTCCGAACGTATTCACTCTGAATTTGATGAAAGCGCAACAGGCTGAACGAAAGCTTCCCCTGTATATGGGGTTTATCGATTTTAAAGCTGCTTTCGATTCAGTTGATAGAGATCTGCTGTTCCGCAAATTGGAAGCATATGAGTGCCAGGCCTCACTACTGTCCCTAATAATCCTGTTTCACTCTAAAACATCTATGAGATCTCCAGAAATCGAGACCCAACGTGGTCTAAAACAAGGGTGCGCATTGGCAGCGTTCCTGTTCAATTTCTTCATCATGGATTTGGGACATGAATTTGCGAACTGTAAGGGTGACCCCCGAGGATTGGTGAGCAACAAATCCTGTATTTGCTTTATGCGGATGACCTCGTATTATTATCACAAACCCCTCGAGGTCTACAACGCATGTTAGACAGGTTGGGGGAGTAGGTTCAAGCAAATAAATTGAAGATAAATGTCACCATGTAAGGACTCTTTGGCGTATCAGTGTCTCCTTCCCGCGCTATCATGGTTGATCCAAGATATTAAATTAGAAATAGTCTCTAACTATAAATATCTGGGGGTTGAGATCACGAATAGCCAATTTAAGAGTGAGGAGGCGGCACCTGGTCGAAATAAACTACAGCAGCTATCTTCCCAGTCTAGAATCTTAATCAGGAAATTTGGTAAATTCTCCCTGAAACACGTAGTGTCTTTTTATAAAATGAAAGTGGTTCCGATCATGCTATATGGTGTTGAGGGTAGGTTGCTCGATAAATATCAGGCCTGGGAGGCCATGGAGTCTAGATATTGGAAGGAAATTTTAGTTCTGCCTAAGTTGGTTCCGAATGCGCTTATACGCTATGAACTGGGTCTGTTATCCCTCTATGCACAAGCAGTGTGGAGACACTGCACCTTTTTGCGTAAGTGTTTGTTAGGGGTAAATAGCGGAACGATCCTCGAGATCCTTGGCTCCGCCTTGTTAAAATCTAGGAATACATTCCCTAAATCCTGACGGAATGGCGTGCTGGACTACATGGTAGAGGCTGATGTTACTTTAGAATTGTTAATCTCTAACCCAGAGCGAGCTAAAGTGAAGATTTTTCAAGTAGACTGAGCTAAGACTTTATCTAATTGTACAAACTATAAAAATTTCAATATCTGGACATTTGGAGTAAAGTGTTACGGCATGCTGGCCCCGTACCTAGCAAAATACCCGTCCCCACGGATGCGGGCTGATCTCCTGAGGTTCAGATTTAATTTATGGCATACCCATGACGTCTTGTGTAGGTGAAAATTGATTTCCATAGAATGTAACTACTGCAGATACTGCTTAGTAGCAGCGCAGAGGGAAACTCTCCAACACCTGCTGGTCGAATGCGATGCCCTAAAGAAGGTTCGGGCAAGATACTTTTATAATGTGTTTACTATCCATACTCCAATACCTATTGAGCAAATATGGCAAATGCTGTTTTCAAATCCAAGAGAAAGGGTACAGATGGCGATAGTCCAAGTTTTAAGATGGGTACTGCCAGGGGGAGATGAAATCCAACAAGATTCCGGGAGTTAACGGTAAAAACACAGATTGGCGGTGCTTATTCCCGTGATAACCTAGCCTAGGTTATGCACTTTGTGTGATGATGTCTGATGATGTCTTCGCTAGTGGTTTTACCTTGTGAAAGGTTCTATTGGCGTTTGTCGGTGGAGGGCTACGTTAATATGTTAAAATACCAATGTGTGTGTGTATGGAATGGTATCTTATTTTATGTATTTTATTTCATGTAGTCTTAAATTAGGCCGTGAATTTTTAAGGATGAAGTTAATCTGTGCCCTTGTATTTTGTATTTTAGATTCTGTATTTTGTATTTTGGAGTTTGTATCTTGTCTCGATTGGTTTAATCTGAAGTATATTGTAAGTGAATTTTGAAATGGTTTTCTATTTATGTATGTGTTTTAAAATTTGAAAAGTTGCGTTGCAACTAAACCAAATAAAAAAAAAACACCACAACACACTCATTGGTCCAGAGGTCATCTGCTATAACAAAACACCCACCCAATACACTCCCTGGCCCAGAGGTCACCTACTATCAAAACCACCCACCCAACACACTCACTGGTCCTGATAACACCTACTATCAAAATTACACCAAACCAACAGACTCACTGGCCCAAAGGCCATCTACTATAACAATTCACCCCACCCCCCTCAACACACTCATTGGTCCTGAGGTCAACTACTATCAAACCAACCCGCCCAACACACTCACTGACCCCAATGGTGCCTACTTAAAAAAAACACCCATATAACACACTCCCCGGCACAGAGGTCACCTACTATCAAAAACAACCCACCCAACAGACTCACTGGCCCAAACATCACCTGCTATCAATACCACAAACCAAATACACTCACTGGTCCAGACATCACCCACTATCAAAACCACCCACCGAACACACTCACTGGTCCATAGATCATCTACTATCAAAACCACACACCCAACACACTCCCTGGGCCAGAGGACACCTACTATAAATAAAACCTACCCAACACACTCTCTGGTCCCGAGATCACCTACTATCAAAACAACCCACCCAACACACACACTGGTCCAGAGATCACCTACTATCAAAACCACCCACGCAGCACACACCCTGGGCCAGAGGTGACCTACTATAAATAAAAAACACCCAACACACTCACTGGTCCAGAGGTCACCTACTATCAAATCCACCCACCGAAAACATTCCCTGCCCAGAGGTCACCGACTACACAAACCCCCCACCCTTCCAAGTACAGTAGAAAAAGAAGAATCCTTAGTGCTACAAAGTCCACTTGCTCAGAGACGTTGAAGAAAAGAGGAATCACGAGGCTGATAGTTCCAACACATTCGTTCGCTGTTTAGTCTTTTTTAGGGCTATTTCTAGCAACTTAGCTGTTGCCATAGTCCATCTGGCACTTTAACCTGCCATTAGGCTGCTCCAGCAAACGTCCTCTTCGGCGATGGTAGAATCTGCCAAAAGTGTTGGCAAGTGTGCAGCTCTCTCCTTTCTCATTTGCCGGCGCGCCATGAGCAAGTGTCCTACAGTTCCTGGTTAATCAGGAATCTCACATAATCGACACTGATTCGAGCCTGCCGATAATCTAATGACCATGATTTCCTGAGTCCGTAGCAGATTCAAACGGGCTCTCATAAAAGGTTTCCTCAAAGGTTTGTCTGGGAATTTAGTACAATACTTTAGTGGAATATTTAATTTGTTGAAAGTCAGAGGGAGATGCTTTAGCAGTTCCTTAGCTCTAGCTTTCTCATTGGTGGTGATCCAATCTTGGTTTTCTATTTTTGACTTTAGTCTTTGCGGATTTGCTCTAAGGTCGTCCTCCGTACAAGCTAAATCATTTAACTTGTTTTGTAGGGTCGTTCCCCATCCATTGAGTACTTTCCACCCATCCACACACTCACTGATCCAGTGGTCAATTACTATCAAAACCACCCACCTAACACACTCACTGACCCAAAGGTCACCTACTATAAAAACCACCCATCCACACACTCCCCAGCACAGAGGTCAACTACTATCAAAAACACCCACCCAACACACTCCCTGGCCCAGAAGATACCTACTATGAGAACCACCCTCCCAACAGACTCACTGGTCCAAACATCACCTACTATCAAATACAACCCACCAAACTCCATCACTGGTCCAGAGATCACCTACTATCGAAACTACCCACCCAGCACACTCACAGGTCAAGAGATCACCTACTACCAAAAACACCCTCCCAGCACACTCCCTGGCACAGAGGTCACCTACTATAAATAAAAATCACCCAGCACACGCACTGGTCCAGAGGTCACCTACTATCAAATCCACCCACCAAAAACATTCCCTGCCCAGAGGTCATCTGCTATTCAAACCACCCACACAACAAACTATTTAAAAAAAATATATATATTTTATTTTTTTATTAACCACAACATAACTTACAGACTTTTTATAAAGCATTTACATAACCAAATGAACCCGGATCCTGTATGTGTACCTCCCTCCCCTCTCCCCACCAAACTCCACCCCCAGCCTTCTGCCTACACTTACATGCTACATTGACCATTTTACATCTTCCTGTAATCCGCCTTCATGGCCGGGCTACTATTGCATGTCCTATCTCAGTATGTATCGAGGCCATCCGGTCCTGTACCAGGTGCTTCCATGAGTTTAAGTCCGCGTTTTGTTCCCGCTGGCCTCTACGGGCTGCCTCCTGCCACACTGCAGTTTCTACCAGAGTCCATTTCTGGAGGTCCCCCCACCACTGGTTTAGATCCAGGCCATCATGCATTTTCCACACCATCGCTATACTGCGCTTTGCTAAGATGTACACCATGTACTTCAGTTTAGACACATGTCTCGCCCGCTTGGGGCGGGCAAACAGGCTGATTGTGCAGGCTTTAGGAGATCCTATGTCCCAATCCCGCCTTGGGCAGGACCTGGCCCATGTCGTCCCAGTACTGCCATATCGTACCACAGGCCGAGAACATATGTACCAGATCGCCGTTGATCGCTCCACATTTTGGGCACTTCTATTCGGTGGCTTTGTCAAATTTGGCTATTTTCCCCAGGGTTAAGTATGCTCTGTGTGTTATATACAATTGGATTAGCTGCAGCTTGGCGTTCCTAGACACTTTCTTATGGTAAGTTAATGCCTTGCCCCAAGGCGCATCTGTGATTTCTCCTGACAGTCTGTTTCTGCGTGTCTCCGTCTTGGGACATTAGCAGCTCATGTATCCATGACACACGTGTCCTCCCTCTGAAATGTCATATAAAGTTTCCAACTTGTCACTCTCCTGTAATCGCCGTTCCCAGCCATTTCCGTTTTAATATGGAGGCAAGCGAGGCATATATTGTCTGTTGTCCCCCATGAATGCCCGTCTCTGATGCCAATGTCTCGAAGTCCTTCAGTTTACGCTCCTGTTACACCCCCCCCACAGTTACGACCCCCCTTGTCTCCCAATATTTCCTCACATTCAGTCTAACCTGGGAGTTTTCCACTTTCAACGTCACTATTAGAATCTGGAGAGAGTAGGGTATGGCATCCTGTACAAACCGAACCCCCCTCCGCCATATGGACTTCCTCAGTGTCAACAAAAGTGGGGTCACCTGAGCCCACTGTCCCACCGTCCTTATTACTTCCTTTAAGAAGAATGGAGTGCATGCAGACTGCTGCATTTCTGTTCCCTGGGCCTGCATGTCCGAAAGCCAACTTGTGACAAACTAAGAAGTATGCCTCAAAATTGGGTACCTTGATACCTCCTTGTTCATACGGCCTCTGCAATTTCCTCCGCACTACCCTGCATCTTGTGTTATGCCATAGAAACCTCCGGCATATCAAGTTTGCAAAAGAAGCCTTTAGGTAAGCTGTACAGTATATTGGTAAAAAAAGTGTAAGATCCTCAGGAGTATTACCATCTTCAACAATGCCACCCTACCCATCACCGAGAGTGGTAACCTGGCCCAGAGTATCATGGATTTCTCAATTTTGACCACCGCTCTGAACGTATTCTGCAAATATTCTGCCTTAGAGTCGTGCCAAATATCCACTCCTCGGTATCTGAATGAGTCCACTTCCCACGCAATCAGTAATACTGGTAATTCCTCCACAGTTTTCCCTTTATAGCGAGCCATGGGGAACAGGCATGCTTTTTGTGCATTAATCGTGATGCCCGATAATTCTGCATATCTCTCCAGCACGTCTAAAATGTACTGCAAATTAGTTTCCGGATGTTGTAAATATAGCAACATATCGTCGGCATATAATGAAATCAGGTTATCCATGCCTCTCACTTCTATGCCCGGCTCCCTGCATTCTACCCTGAGGTACGCTGCCAGCAGTTCCAGGGCCAATATAAACAACAAAGGCGACCACAGGCAACCCTGTCTCATACCTTTCTCCAGCTGTCATTGGTCCGAGATGTGGGTGCCCGTTTTAACCTTCGCTATTGGGCTGCTGTATAGCAGCTGCACCCATCTTATGTAAGTAGATCCCATGCCAAACCTATGCAGGACCGCTAGCAGCACGGCCACCTGACCGAGTCAAATACCTTGACCGCATCCATCGAGGCCACCGCATATGGCTCGGAATTGTTTTGGGTGTAATCTATAATGTGATGCAACCTTCTCAGGTTACATGATATGATATGTTATTTATAACACGCTTAATACCCATAGGTTTCTAAGCACAGACCTGGGGATCAAACCTTTGTTGTCTTGCTTCCAAGCAAGCACAATGCCCCTGAGCTATCCTCCTGAGCCAATGCGATGCTCCTATCCGGGACATATCCTGACTGGTCTGTGTGTATATTCTTGCCTATCATTGGCTTAAGCCTGTTAGCCAGAAGGGCTGTGAGTATCATCCCATCCTGGTTAAGCAATGACAGGGGTCCATATGAACTGCAATCCATGGGAGACTTGTTGGGCTTCAATAATGGAACAATTACTGACTTCCGCAACGGCCTCGGCAACTTCCCCCTTTCTAGAGCTTCAGTCAGCACATCCTCTTCAAATTCCTTGTAAGATTCACTGCGTAGTCCATCCGTCCCATGTGCCTTACCCATCGGCAGCCCTCTGATGGTAGATACTAGTTCTTCTTTAGCTATGAGGGTTTCTAGCTGACTTGCTGCCTCTGCATCTAGTTACGGGAGGACTTCCTCTGCCAAAACTGCATCTATGTCTGAGGCCTGGGTTGCCATTAGCTCCATGTATAATACCTTGTAGTACTCTCGAAATCGCTTATTTATACTTTCCTGCATCCTATGGAGCACCCGGTTTTTCCCCGTGATCTCGCTTATCATTTCCCGTTTCTCATCATTTTTGCATAGCCAGGCAAACAGTCGTCCCGGCTTATCTATTATTTATTTTGCATTTGTAAAGCACACTGCAGCCCTCTAGGCAACAAGGCGCTATAAGTATACTTAAGGAGGCTTGCTTGTGGGTTACAATAAGCAGCCCAACGTGTGAAGCTTAACAACATACAGTTATTCATACAGTTGAATTACCGGGTACAATGTTCTACAATACAGTGTGTGTGTCGATTTCAAGTTATAGCAGTAGCAGAAACATTATACAGGAGGAAGAATAGGCTCTTTAGACAAAGAGCCTTGTTTTTAGGGCCTTGCGGAAGCCGTCATGGGACTCGATAGATCTAATCTGGTCTGGGAGTTTGTTCCAAAGAGTAGCGGCCATAGTTGGGAAGCTAGATCCTCCAGCACGCACTCTGCGTGAGTGAGGTAATGTGATGTGGTTAGCATATGCAGTTCTTGCAGGTCTGAAGGCTGTTTGTCTGGAGATCCTTTCCGTAAGGTATCTGGGGGCGAGGCCGTGAATACATTTGTGGGTTAGGGCTAGTGTTTGGAAGACAAACCTTTCCTTAATAGGTAGCCAGTGTGCCTGTCTTCTGATCGTGGAGATGTGTTCCCTGCGTGAAAGGCCAGCGGCTGCCCTTAAGGAATTGTTCTGTGCTATCTGAAGTTTGCCCAGGTTCTTTTGAGATGTGCCAATGAAGAGGGCATTACAGTAACCCAGTCTAGAGCTGATGAGGGTTCTAGCTATGGTGATACAGTTCTGTTGGGTCAGGAATGGTCTGACAGTGTTAATCAGTTTGGCGTGGTAAGCTGCAGAGTATGCGATGGCGTTGATCTGCCTGTCCATGGTGAGGCTTGGTTCAAGGTACACGCCTAGTGTTTTGATGGTTTGTGATACTGTGATAGGGATGTTATCAATTGTGAATGTATGGTATTCCTTGGCAAGTTTATTTAGAGTGAAAGGCGATCCTATCAGCAGGAGGTCTGTTTTGTCACTGTTTAAACAAAGCCAATTATCTGCCATCCAAGATTGTATGGTGGAGTAGATGAGGTTGAGGGTGTTAGAGTCAGCTAGATAGTCTCCTGTGAGAGTTATGAGCACCTGGGTGTCATCTGCATAATTAGTATATGAGATGCCCAGCGAGTCTAAGATTTTGAATAAGGGTCTGGTGAAAAGGTTATACAGCGTAGGGGCTATGCAGAGCCCTGTGGGACCTCACATTTGATAGGACTTGGAGTGGCATTGGCCGATTCAGAAAAGACCTTCATTACTCTCTCCTGAAGGAACGAGTTGATCCAGTCGCAGGCCTTAGGAGAGAAGTTTGCCGTGGAGGTGAGATGGTGACCTAAGGTTTTGTGCTCAACGAGGTCGAAGGCAGCGGAGAGGTCTAGTAGCAGGAGGAGAGCAGGTTTGCCTGCATCTCTGAGGTCATCTATTTGGTTTTTCAAATCTAGTAGTGCCGTTTCTGTGCCATGGCGAGGATGAAAGCCAGACTGGCGATGTCCAAGAAGGTGATTGTCCCCAATGTATTTTTGAACTTGCAGGTAGGCTGCTTTGTCCAGGATTTTTAAAAGAAACAGAACTGTGGTGATGGGTCTATAGTTCCCTGGTGTCATTGGATCGAGAGAGGTTTTTTTAGTAGGGGTCTGACCCAGGCTTCTTTAAGGGAAGTGGGTACATGAGCTGTTTGGAAGGACGAGTTGATGAAGGCAGTAACAAATGGCGCAAGGTCTGGTGCACATTCTTTGAGGATGTTAGCCGGGCATGCGTCCCCCTTGCAGTTGGAGGGCTTAATGGATTTTATGAGGGCCGAGACATCTGTTTAGTTCATGGCAGTGAATTCGAATTTAGGTGTCCGGTTGTCTGCATTGCATGTGGGGGGTGCTGTGTAGGAGGCTATAAGGGGGGTGAGGGCTTCTTGAGCGGCAAGAATTTTGGTGGTCAGGGTGTCACGTTTGCCAAGCATGGCATATTGGATTTGGTTGCACCAGGTTTGATTTTTAACAATTGTGGATGGTGGAGATGAGGGTGATTCCAGTTCCCTAAAAATTGCGAAGATTTCTTTGGTCCCTGAGTTAGCATTGTTGATCCTAGTATTGTAGGAATCAGCTTTGGCATGAATGATGGCTGTTTTATATTCTCTCGCAATCGTCTTGAATGCGGTTTTGTTCAGTTCAGTAGGGTTTCTTTTCCATGTGGAAAGTGATACCCTTTTTTTGGCTCGAAGATTCATGAGTTCTTGGGAGAACCAGGCATTAGAGTGCTTGGTTTTCTTGGCTTTTTTGGCTGTAAGGGGGGCAATGATGTCTACCGCAGTGGTAATCACATAGTTGAAGGTGTTGGCTAGGATAACAGGATAATTTAGAAATGGAGGTTGCAGTGCTGGAACTAGAAGGTGCAGTAGGAGAGTGTCTTTTGTCAGCTTCTTGGAGCTCCTGGAGAGAGCAGCAGGGAGAAGGATAGAGGGTTTGGAGGGAGCTCAGGACGTGTCAATGTGAAAGTTGATATAGAAATGGTCTGACCAAGGTAAGGGGGTGGTGGAGGAGAATGGGATGGGGCAGTTGTGATGTGCAACCCAGTCCAGTGTACGTCCTTTGATGCGAGTGGGCTCGGTGATGCTTTGAAGAAATCCAAGGGTGGCTAGTCCTTTCTGAAGTGTGGAGGCATTGGAATCATGGGGATCGCCTAGGCCGAGATTGAGGTCGCCGAGTAATACTACTTTGGATGTAGTTTTCAGGTTGTGGGAGAGAGAGTGGATGATGGATTCTTGGAAGTCACCTAATGGGCCTGGCGGGCGGTATACAAGGTGGAAGGCAATGGAGGAGTTGGGGGAAGTCTTGAGTTTAATGAGGAGGTATTTCCGCATTATGACCGAAATCACACTGAATTCTTTTAAGGTCCAGGGTGTCCTTGGCTGTGATGGCAACCCCTCCACCCCTTTGACCTAGCCGGTCCTGCCTGAATATGGTGTATCCTGCTGGGATAGCCAGCAAGAGGGCAGGGCCAGAGGTGTCTTGCAACCAGGTTTCGCACACAAAGAGAATGTCTAGCTTATCTTTGGAGATAAGATCCTGCACGTCAAGTGTGTGTGCTGGGATGGAACGGGCGTTGACCAGGGCGCATACGAGGAGGTTGGTGTTGGGCCTGCAGTGTATGGTTGGTGTGGTCGATGTGGGCTTAGGGGCAGCAGAGTCTAGCAAAGCTTCATTCATGGCAGTTACTGACATAGTGCTGGGGGCAACAGAATCTAGCAAGGCAACATTAGATGCGATTAATGGTATAGTACTGGCGGCAGCAGAATCTGGCAAGGCATCATTAAAGGCATTTACTGGCATAGTACTTGGGGCAGCAGAATCTGGCAAGGCATCATTAAAGGCATTTACTGGCACAGTACTTGGGGCAGCAGAATCTGGCAAGGCATCATTAAAGGCATTTACTGGAATAGTACTTGGGGCAGCAGAATCTGGCAAGGCATCATTACTGGGGGCAGCAGAATCTAGCAGGGCATCATTACAGGCATTTACTGGCATAGTGCTGGTGGCAGCAGCGTATAGCAGGGCATGATTAGCAGTATTGCCGGATGGGGCATAAAATAAGGCAGATACAGTAGCGCCAGTAGCACTTACATGATGTGCTGACGGTGCTTTGGTGCTTGAATCCAGACGGTTGCCATGGCGCGATATGGTGGCTGTGGCCGTGAGCAGCTGCAGCTGGTGGAGGTGAGAGTCCGATGCGCATGACTGCAGAGGCGTTGAATGGGGAGCGGGAGCAGTGTTCTTGTCCCAGAGTGGATCAAAATGCGACCTGACCGTGTTGGCGGGCTCCTTTTTGTTTATGGCAACGCAGGTAAATCGTGTGCAGTAGGCGGGGCGGCTTCCAGACTCAGGCATACGAGCATTGTTTTGGTTCCTAGTGCTGAGCCGACCGTTTCGGGTAGTCACGCTGGGCTGGAAGGTGCAGGGGCGCTTGCGAGGCAGTGATCAGATGTAGGGATTCGTTCCTGCATGTGAGAGTGGGCGGGTATGTAGTAGCGGAATTGGGAGCATTTGAATGGGATAGGACGTGGAGGCCAACATCCAGCAGCTCCGAGCAGCGGAGAGCTTCAAAGAGGGGCGACGGCCTTTCCTGTTGGCCTTCCCTCGGCGGCTTCGCCTCGCGGCGTGCCTCCCCTCCATTTAAGGCAGGAGGGGAGGTCGGCGCGAGGTGTGGGACCCAATCGGGTCGGACTTGGAGGGCATGTTGATTACTGGTTTCCATGGTGATGATCTCGGCGGCAGCAGCCATCTTATGATGAATACGCTCCTTGTGGCGTATAATGGGCACACAGAGTGCACGGCCAGGCATCTGGATGCTCTGGAGCGGCGCTGGTGCTGCAGGCATGGCGACTGTGACTCCTTGCTGTTCCCCTAGCAGCGGAGCTGCAGAGAGGGGCGACGGCCTTTCCTGTTGGCCTTACCTCGGCGGCTTTGCCTCGCGGCGCGCCTCCCCTCCATTTAAGGCAGGAGGGGAGGTCGGCGTGAGGTGTGGGACCCAATCCGGTCGGACGTGGAGGGCATGTTGATTACTGGTTTCCATGGCGATGATCTCGGCGGCAGTGGCCATCTCATGATGAATACGCTCCTTGCGGCGTATAATGCGTGCACAGAGTGCACGGCCAGGCATCTGGGTGCTCTGGAGCGGCGCTGGTGCTGCAGGCACGGCGACTGTGACTCCTTGCTGATCCTCTCGCAGCAGAGCTGCAGAGAGGGGCGACAGCCTTTCCTGATGGCCTTTCCTCGGCGGCTTCTCCCTCGATATGCTGCCTCTCCACATATTTCCTATAGCTCAGCTTCCCTAGCCGTTCCCAGTGCTCCAAGCATTCCTGTTGCAATCAGGTGACCTCGCGGGCCTGGTTTTTGGTCGCATTGCCTGCATTATCTAACACCTCAAGCTTAATTTCCGTTTCTCGTAGATCCCTTTCAATGGCTGCCTGCATTCCACTTGCTCCGGCTATCGCAGTCCCCCTCATCACAACTTCAAAGACCTCCCACAAGATACCAGCCGACTCCACGCTCCCCGTATTAGTCTTCAAATAATCTTTCACTCCCTCCCTCAAATGCTCCCGGAACACCGGGTCCTTCAAGGATTCGCTTTGCAGCCTCCAGGTCGGGATACATGCTGTAGGGGGCAAGCTCTGCCATGAAAGCACCAATGGGGCATGGTCTAATAATACCCGTGCTTTGTATTCAGCTGTTTTAAATTCACCCATAATCTAGTCTGGTGTGTATGTTTGAGGGGGCTGTATAATGTGAATAACCCTGTGTGAATGGGTGAAGGACCACCCATATGTCAGTCAGATTAAATGCTTGTAGAAATGTGTTTAGGGCCTGGCTGCTGGGCTAGGATGTTTCAATTTGTCATCAGACCTATCCAATTCTGGACAAACCTTACAGTTAAAATCTCCCCGCCCCCACATTAATGATTTGTCTCTATGTGTTCCAGTATGTGGATTGATATTTGAATATATTTGCTGTGTCATGATCTGGTGCGTAAGTGTTGATTATACTCACATTTCTTTGTTCCAGAAGTCCCTGCACTATTACCATCCACCCTACACATCCACCAAGGTCTTTAGCACCTTAAACGGCACAGTTGGCGCAATCCATATCAAAACCCCTCTCGCATATGCAGAGTATGATGATCCCAGGGTTGTCCCCCTCCATTTTCCAGCTAGGACCTTTAATTTCTGTGCTGTAAGATGCATTTCCTGCAACAGTGCTATATCCATTTTCTGACGCCTCAGATAAGTCATTATCTTGTGTCGCTTGATGTAATTATTTAAGTGCCTGACGTTCCAAGAGGCTATTCTAAATTCCCCGGTCACGGATTAGCATCCAATCCCGTCTCAATAGTTCAATGTACTACACAAACATACCTGTTATATTTCCATAAGATGACTCCCCATTAACTAACCCAATTCCCCTTCCCTCCTCCCCAACAATTTCCCAGCTCAATCCTTTGTGCTCAGGCATGCCTGCTTCTCACCCTTGCCGCAGTCGTCTATACTGGTATCAGGGTGCAGCAGGTGTATATGTATACTTAGTATCCTAAACAATTCCACACTTAGGTAAAAAACACTCCCCCCCTAGTCTCTCCTATTGTCCTACAAGTATTATGCCTGATTACATCACCAACACCTTTGCAAATTGCCCCATTCTACATGTCTGCCAATGGCCAAGCTTTGCATCCATGGCTTGTCAGCCTGTGCCTTCCTCTCTCAACTTGCGGCCCCCATTCTCGGTCAGCTTATTCTCCATGTCCATCCATTTCTGAGCTTCTCCCAGGGTGTCAAAGAAAATGGCTCTCGCTTTGCCCATTATCTTTAGCCTTGCCGGGTTCAGCAGCATGTATTTGAGGTTTGACATTTGCAGCCTTCTTTTCACTGATGTAAAGTTCATCCTCTGCCTTTGCACCTGCAGAGTGTAGTCCGGATATGCGGTTATGTTGGCCGATGCTCAATTTATTGTGCGCACTTTCTGGAAATGTTCCAATATCTTTTCCCTGTCTTTGTAGTTTAAGATCTGGTCAATAATGGGCCGAGGAGGGGCTCCCGGTGGTGGTTTTCTCATCAGGGATTCAGGGATCTATGCGCTCTTTCCACTGTGAAGCCCTGGGTAAGGTTACCTGGGCCAATTTCTTGTTGTAACATCATTTCTATATAGTTCGTTGGGTTTGCTCCTTCTTCTCTCTCCGGAAGTCCAATGATGCTGACGTTATTACGACTGGCCCTTTCTTCTGCATCTTCCACTCTTCCTTCCAGGTTCTTTACTTGTTGGTGCAGTACCGATACATCCCTTGCAGTGTCTTGATGGCCAGCGGTGTGGTCAGCCACTTCCTTCTCTAGCACTCTGGTACGCTACACGAGTGCCCGAACCACCCAACAAACTCCGTAGGCCAGAGGTCATCTACTATCAAAACCCCCCATCCAACACACTCCCCGGCCCAGATGACACCTACTATGAAAACCACACACCCAACAGAGGAGGGATAGGGTTGAGTGGAGTGATCAGTGTTTGGTGATGTTTGCTGAAAGACCCCCTATTTATTTCACCCTCTCATGTTTACTAATAACAGGACAGTGTGGTCTATTTTAAACCCATGCCAAGTCTTAGCGTCTTCTTTGCCTATGAGTCTAATCATGTCTGTGTGTGTGTGCTATTTCTTGCGTTTGGACAGTGAGGGTGGAGGGTCAGCCTGGATGTGGACCTCTGTATCCTCATGCAGCGCACGTATATGAACTGCATTGCTTCTTGGCGCTGCACTCTGGTGGTCTCACATCAGGAGAGGGCCTCAGGCCGCAGTCTGCCAATCCATTGGATGTGTGGGCGAAATCTTGCATGTGACAGGCAGGGCTTGATGTGGTTCCAGGATGCATCGCCCCACCCTAACACTTGCATTGCATTTTCCTCCGTAGTATAATGGCATTGCGTTAAATAAACATTGTGAGAGTAAACACATGGGGTGCATGAAGGCTGCATTCTTTTCAAGAGTGGGTGTTTTATTGTTTGTTTCTTTCTATGTTTGGGATTTATAAAGTGCAAAGCAGTGGGGTGCTGTAGAAAGGACACCCCTGGGAGAGGGCCTACAGGCAGTGAGGAGCAGGCGGGTGAGTAGCTGAAGCACTGAGAGGGGGGGCGCAGGAGGGGTATAAGCAGGGGCATCAGCAAGTGGTGAGATGTTCTTTGAAGTGTAGGGTCCGAGGAGGCCGGGAGGTTCTTATGGAGACAGGCTGCAGAGCAGGAAAGGCCCGGGTTCCTGTGTCTCGCTCCTGTGGTTCTTTGCTGCCAGGTTGGCGGTGTTGCGGCTTCCGGTGGTACTGGTGCCTTCTGGAGAGGCCGGGTTTCAGGGCCAGGTAGAGGGGTGTTTTGGTTGATGCCTGCTTTTTGCACACCTGTCTCGTCCGTCTCCCTGTTGGCGTGCCTTGCTCCTTAGTATATGGGTGCAGCCCATCACCCCAGTGACATGTGTCCACCTCCACCCTCAGCCCCCTCTGGATCTGGATCAGACGTGGTATCTGCCAGTTGTTGCGTAGCACGCAACGGTTGTGCACATGCACAAGCCTCGTTCGGGCTTCCGCATGCGTGTTTGAATAAAGGAGGTCCTAGACGGGCAGTTGCCGCTGGGACCCCATACCAGCAACACGTGTCCCGTGTCTCTCTCCGATGTGTGCATGTGTGTATGCGTGTGGGGACCGGTGGGCCCACGTGACAGCCAACACTTGTGACGAGGTACCGTGAGGAGTGGAACGCGACATTGCTCCGGCAGCGTTCCATGTAGGAGAAAGTGTTTTGTTCCCCACGCAGTTACGGACCCGACGCAGTCGGCCGGCGGTCATTTTGAACAAGCGGATCACGGCGGTTGTGGCCCACATGGGTGCTCGTGCACCGTCAGTGATCCATCTTCAAAAAATAAAATGATTTTTGGACATTCCATGGCTCTTAGACTGCTTTGTGAATAGGCAGATGGCACGCCAAGTGTGCTAGAGGACCACCTGCAGCACAACCAGGCCCAAACATCACACTGGTCTACCAGATCCTGATTTCATCAGCAAGTGGAAGGTCAGTGAGAGACATATTAGGCTGACACAGCCTCACCCACCAGGGCTAATCCACCTTTCACACCCTCACACCAATCACCACAATGGGTGAACAGGAAGGAGAGGCTGGTGCCCCTATGCCAGTACCACGCAGGCTCAGCAGCACCCTGGCGCCCATGGCTGAATTCGACACATCGGGCCCACCGTCCATACTGGGTCCTAAATGGCTGCTGTGGGTGAAGAAACTGGAGATGTTTTTCAGGGCCACTGGTGAGACTGATGACGATGCGAAGGTGGCCACGGTGGTGTACTCGGCTGGGAGAGAAGTCCATAGGATATTTGACTCGTTGAACCTTCAGGTGATCACTTATGATGCTGTCAAACAGGCCCTTCAGAACCACTTCCTCCCCATGGCGAACGTAGACTTCGACAGATTTGTGATGTGTGCGGAGAAGCAACTGGTTGAGGAACCTTTGGACCAATTTTGTGCAAGACTGAGGCACCTCACAAGTACCTGCAGGTGGGTGAATGAAGAGGAGATGGTGCGGAATCAGTTGATACGTGGGTGTAGCTCGGGGAAGTTGCAGAGGCAAGTACTCAGGGAGCCAGGCCTGACGCTCACGCAAATCCTAGACACAGGGCGCGCATATGAACTGGCGGAGAACATAGGCGCGAAGATGGATGCGGTAGTGCATCCAGGAAGGAGTGAGGATGCCTTTGCCATTGGCCGTTCCCCTCAGGTGAAGATACGTTGGGGACTAAAAAAGGTTTACAGTTCCTCATCTCCCATGAGACCGCAGTCCTGTTCTTACTGTGGGTACGATCTGCAGCACGTGGGGGAGTGCCCTGCAAAAACTAGAGACTGCAGAAGGTGTAGCACGCCCGGACACTATGCGAGGGTGTGTAGGACTGCAACTCCAATGGCGGCGTCTAGAGGGCCGGCAAGGGTGAGTGGGGGAAACCCCAGATGCTTCAGGAGTGTGTCGGCAATCGAACAAGGTGTGCAAGAGGTGGACATTGCCGAAGAAGAGGAGGATGAAGAGGAGGTCTTTTTCATCTCAAACATTGCCACAGGGGCGAAGCAGAGAAGGCAACCAACATGCACAGTGAACATTGGCGATGTGCCAATGCCTGTTTTGATCGACACGGGAGTGTCGGTCTGCGTCCTGGCAGCTGAACACTATGAGGCCCTCCCAGGTCCACCCAGAGTTAGAAGAGTCTAATGCCCGAATATACTCTTTTGGGGGGGACACGCCGCTGCCAATCCAGGGAGTCTTCGTGGCCCCAGTCTTGCAGGGACTGAACAAGATCAAGGCAAGATTTTTTGAGACCCACGTAAGCCTGCATTCCCTGTTGATCTGCGCCGCCTCTGAGGCCCTAGACATCATACACTTTACCTTGGCTGTGTACCACACTGACATTGACCGCCTACTGAACCGGTTCAAAAGTGTCTTTCAAGGATCTTGCAAGCTGAAAGGTGACCCTATAAGACTTCACATTGATGGGTCCGTGAGGCCGACGGCCCTCAAGCACAGAAGGATTCCGTTCCACCCTAGGGCGCAAGTGGAGAAAGAACTACAATCACTCATCGACTTGGACATCATCGAAAGGGTGGAGGGCCTGACTCTGTGGGTCCCCCCCATAGTGGTGGCACCCAAGCCCAAACAACCCGGGGCTGTCTGCATCTGTGTGGACATGAGGCTGCCGAATGCCACCATAAAGAGGGAAAGACACCTCACGCCCACGCTGGACGACATAGTGGGAGAGCTGCAGGGGGCAAACGTATTTTCCAAGCTCGGTTTAAGGTCCGGGTATCACCAGCTAGAACTCCACCCGGAATCACGTTATATAACGACTTTTACCACCCACGAAGGGCTATGCCAATTTAAAAGACTCCGTTTTGGTGTCTCGTCAGTGGCGGAGGTCTTCCAGAACGTCATCCGTGGAGCCCTGGCGGGACTAAAAGGTGTCATCAACATGTCAGATGACATCCTAGTCTTCGCCCAGTCGGAATCTGAACACCTGAAAAGGCTGGAACGAACAATGGAAAGACTGAAGAGCCTAGCGCTCACACTACACAGGAAGAAGTGCGAGTTCCTCAAGGACCGCATTGAATTCTTCCGATTTGTGTTCCACACGGGAGGCATCTCTCCCGACCCGGAGAAGGTGCGAGACATTCAAAAAGCAGCCCCCCCAGAATCACCGGCAGAGATAAGCAGTTTTCCTGGTATGGTGAATCACTGCGGGAGGTTTATTCGCAATCTGGCCTCATTATCAGAGCCCTTACGAGCATTAACGAGAAATGACGTCGCGTTGGCATGGCCATCCAAGGAACAAAGGGCCTTCACTGAGATCAAGAACACACTGTCAGGCCAGGAGACTATGGCCTACGTTAGCCCAGATAGGGAGTCGGAGATTGTCGTGGATGCTAGCCCAGTGGGACTGGGTGCAGTTCTGATGCAAGCTGACTCACATGGACTCATGCGCCCCATAGCGTACGCCAGTAAGGCGCTACGGAAACTGAGAAAAGATACTCGCAGATTGAGCGGGAGGCTCTGGCCTTTCTGTGGGGCTGCAAGCATTTTAGGCTATATATCTTAGGAAAGCCTGTTGTTGTCATCACCGATCACAAGCCACTCATTCCAATCATGGCTGGCACCTCCTCCAAACCACCCCCATGCATCGAACGATGGATGCTGTCATTGATTGAGTATGGTGACAAATTCCAATATCGTCCAGGCACCCATAACTCAGCAGATTACCTGTCCAGGCATCCAGGGGTCAGGCGCGACCGGGACACAGCCGAGGTGGTGGACTGCATTGACATGGTACGCAATGTTGTGGAGGTGGCGCTGCTTGTGGCCTTTTCCCGCCAGGAAATTGCTGATGCATCATAGGAAGACGAGATATTTCTGGTCATCAAGGGTGCAATGAACAATGGGGAGTGGAGAGAAATCCTAACCGACAATGCCATGCGGGAGGCCGGAGCTCAAAAGGACCTCTAAGCACTGTGGAAGACACGCAATGAGCTCTCTGTGACTGAGGATGGTCTGCTGTTACGAGGCCATCAGATTGTCATCCCGCAAGTTTTAGTGACAAAGGTGCTACAACTAGCACACAAAGGACACCAAGGAGCCGCCAAGACTAAGGCACGCTTAAGACTAAAAGTTTGATTCCCTAACCTGGAGCAAAGGGTGGACGAGTTTGTGCGTGCCTGCATTCCTTGTCAGGCGGCCAGTCCAGCAGAAAGTGGCCCACTGATTAGAGCCATGGAGAGGAGTGAGCAACCGTGGGGGACAGTGCACGCCGACTTCGGCTCTACGGGACGAGGCATGTATTTTCTGGCGGTTGTGGACCAGTGGTCAAGGTACCCAGAGGTGGAACTGGTAGAGTCAACGGCCAGTGACCATACCATCTTGGCACTGGAGAAGATGTTCGCCACCCACGGCTTCCCCACGGAACTATACTCCGATAATGGCCCGCCGTTCCAGGGACAGCAATTCGCCAGATATTTGGAGCATCAAACACCGGAGGGTCACTCCACTTTGGCCAAGGGCAAACGGGGAAGCCGAGCGGTTCATGAGAACGCTCAACAAAATTTTCAGAATCTCGCTGGATGGGGGAGCGGAACTGCGTCAGAACCTTTTTGAATTTCTCCGAGAGTATCGGACGACCCCCCCATCAGTCCACAAGGCTCGCGCCGGCAGAGGCACAATTCAACCGTTGCACCAGAGGACTGCTGCCAGAGGTAGAGGGGCACAACCCAGGGGTGATCGACAACAACAGTGTCCGCCTAGAACGAAGGGTCAAGAACGAGAGGGAAAGTGTACACCGGAACATCCCACCAGGTGGTTCTGCAGGGTTCTCTTCTGTGTCATTATGGGATTTCCCCGCCCCCCAGGGCTGATCACCTGGGACTCATTGAGGCGGGGTGAACTTTTTACTTTTGCCTTATAATCGCACTGCTGCCCTCCAGCTCATGTATTGCCACGCATGGCTGCAAGCTTCCAGGAAAGCTCCAGGCACTGAGGCTCACAAGAGGGCCCCATGGCAGTGTTCAGAGAAAGCTCAGGGTTCTGGGCACTGGGTTGAGGTCTGGAGACTTCTAGCAAGAATGCCCTAACTCTGAGCTTCCAAGGTGTTGTACCACAAAAGGCCAGCCTGTGGCGTGCAGTGTCAACAGTGCTCGGCCAAGACTCATCTACTGGTGCCCACTATGTGTGGGCCACATCCTCACAGTCCTGGGGTAAAGGGTCTGCAGTCACAGGTCTTCTTGGGAACAAACACCTTTGCGCTCTATGAACAGAGCGCCCTCTGCAGCCCTGAAGATGTACCTGCAGTTTAGGAGTCTAACAGCGGGGCACTTTTAGGGAACCCCACTACGCCACTTCATCCCCTTCCGAATATTTCATATGACCTTCCAAGGCACATGAGCGTCATCAAGTGCAGCATGAATTAACACCTCTCCCCTCCTCTCTCTCTTCTGTCCACTCAACCTCTCCTGTATTTCTCTCACTCTCACCCTTTCTCCCTCCTCTCTGCCATCCCCCTCCTCTCGCTCTCTCTTCTGTCCACCCACCCCTCCTGTCTTTCTCTCACTCTCACCCTTTCTCCCTTCTCTCTGCCATCCCCTTCCTCTCTCTCTCTTCTGTCCACCCACCCCTCCTGTGTTTCTCTCGCTCTCACCCTTTCTCCCTCCTCTCTGCCACCCCCCTCCTCTCTCTCTTTTCTGTCCACCCACCCCTCCTGTCTTTCTCTCACTGTCATCCTTTCTCCTTCCTCTTTGCCACCCCCCCCCTCTCTCTCTCTCTCTCTCTCTCTCTGTTCTGTCCACCCACCCCTCCTGTCTTTTTCTCACTGTCACCCTTTCTCCCTCCTCTCTGCCATCCCATCCTCTCTCTCTCTTCTGTCCACCCACACCTCCTGTCTTTCTCTCACTCTCACCCTTTCTCCCTCCTCTCTGCCATCCCCCTCCCCTCTCTCTCTTCTGTCCACCCACCCCCCTGTCTTTCTCTCATCTCACCCTTTCTTCCTCCTCTCTGCCATCCCCCTCCTCTCTCTCTCTCTTCTGTCCACCCACGCCTCCTTTCTTTCTCTCACTCTCACCCTTTCTCCCTCCTCTCTGCCATCCCCCTCCTCCCTCTCTCTTCTGTCCACCCACGCCTCCTGTCTTTCACTCTCACCCTTTCTTCTTCCTCTCTGCCATCCCCTCCTCTCTCTCTCTCTTCTGTCCACCCACGCCTCCTGTCTTTCTCTCACTCTCACCCTTTCTCCCTCCTCTCTGCCACCCCCTCCTCTCTCTCTCTCTCTCTCTCTCTCTCTTCTGTCCACCCCCCCTGTCTTTCTCTCGCTCTCACCCTTTCTCCCTCCTCTCTGCCACCACCCTACTCTCTCTCTCTCTTCTGTCCACCTGCACAGGAGGGCAGAGTGACCTTTCACGGGCCCATAGGATCAGAGCTCACCCTCGAGTACTTCAAGACGAGATAGCTGCATCTTGAGGAGGATGCAGTGCAGGATTCTCTTACTCCAACACCAATCAATAAGGACAACTCAAATGGTTTGGCAAAGGGAAGTCCGTTTAATGACAAGTACAAAAACGCGGAAACATGGAAATCAACAGCGATGCGATCGCACGTCTCACTTCAACTCCCGAAATCTTCATTCAGACAGCAATAGTTATAGCAAATATTCGTCATCATTGACGTGTAACACTCAAAAGTTTGTCATGCAATTCTATTGGTTAGAAAAGGTAACTTAAGTATAGGTGCTATATCTGTATATGGTAACTGAGTGTGAGGATTGGATAACTCTTATCGGGCGTCTTTGCCCATCCCTCGACATCACTTGTGCCAGATGTCACTAAAAGTACAACGTCTCATTGGTTCTACTAGCTATAGGACCCTAGATTATTTGGTCCATTGTGATTGGGTCGGTTACACCCCTAGGCATAAATCTCCACTTTAATTAGCAGCATGCAGAAAGGTCGGCCAGATGCGGTATGCCCCAAGATTCACCCTGCCTCCCTTGCATCAATCAGTATTTTAGGGCTATGTGTCAATTAGTTGGCTGAGGATGGCCTTGAAACTGTAGTTTATTATCAGGATTGGTACATCAGACATTGGTACCTTTGCGCACCTGGCTGGTCACGTGTTAGTACACCGTGAATCTGCTTCATTTTCCTTCTATTTGCGTATTTGATTCTCCCTTCGGCCTCGCCACCTGCCTGGGTCTCCTTATCTCGACCTTCACGGGGCAGGCTACTATGCTCTTAAGTTTCGATTCTTCGAAGTTGCCGCTCTCCTCCCTTCCTTGGGTTGACCTCGAATTCCCAGGCATGAGCTGCTTCTTGCTAAGTTTCGATTCCCCTCTTTCATCTGGCTTTGTGCTGGTATACGAATCCTGGCCTGTTTGACCCCTAGCAACCTGGGTTTATTCTGCTTTTGTATAAAGTGGCTTTGCACTTATATAATGTGCTTCATTGAGGTAGATATATAGTTGGCGCTTGCCGCTCTATTCTTCTACTAAGCACAGCAAGCAGGACTGTTTCCTTAGCTTCTTGCGTTCCAATCCTATTTACAGGCGTTAGCTAGTTGCATATTTTCATCCTGCTTTATGGTTACGTTTCTTTATATTTCAACATCGCCTCTTCTTCTAAGTCCATTACATCTTTATTCATAACATTTCGTCTTTGCTTGTCATCTTTTGGTTGTCGTTTCGTTCATCTGTAAGTCTGTCCAGGCCCTTGTGTCGTCACCATTCGCCTTCACTTAAGGCCCTTTGGGTTTCTTCGGGGACAGTTTGTAAGTAGTCTTCGTTTCGTGCTAGCTGCTGGTACAGTTCTCTCAATGGGTACCTTACTGCTCATGGTTGTCTGATTATTGGCACTTCAACAGGTATTGCTCTTCTGATGGGCACTGGGCAGAGCCCTAGTGCGGCTCTCTGCTGGTTTATTTGCTCATCATACATCACATATCTCGTTATGTACGTTCCTGGTACTTCAAAATGGGTGGCTGGAGTGCAGGCCATATCTGGGACCTCCTCTACACTCCCCCCTCTGGTCGGTTCATCGACCACTTCTGCTTTCTCCTTTGGATTCATCTTACTTGGTTCTTCTGTATCCAATTCTTCGTCATCTGGGTTTGTACATGATGGTGTGAAAGAGTGTGTCTTTGGAGTCCATATTTTTATCACTCCTTTCAAACTTCCTGCTGTTTTTACATGTTCGTCTTTGTTCCAGGTCATTAGCTGGCACTGTCCATTTGGGCTACAATAGATCCACTTTCCTTCATATTTTCTTCGCTTCCTGGGATACATAAACTTTGTTCCTTCTGGCGCATACTCGCTGGCCTTCACAAAGTCTCATATTTCTTCGTCAGTCAGGTCTCTGGGCTTCCATCCTGGTTTGACATCGATCATGATCTTCATCCCTATGGCTTTTTTCGTAGTTTTCTGGCATTGTGAGATTATTATCTTAATGACAAAATCCTAGTAGTATCATCAATAGCAGGGCACCCAGAAACTTGAATATGTCTGCTATCCATTGTTGGACCGATGAGAATAGTGTTCCAAACCAGCTGTCATCATCAACTTCGTCAGTTTTGTTGACCATCTGGTTCTGCAGGTTTGTTAGCATACCTATGGCTTCTGTTAAAGTTCCATTTTCTTCGTCATGCGAAGGTATAAATGTGCAACATGATTCTCCGATTTTTGCACAAACACCTCCATCCTTCGCTGTGATCATGTCAAGTACATATCTGTTCTGGAGACTCACCAGTCTAATTGCTCTTAACTCTTCCTTGATTGCATTGAATCCCTTTACTGTTGAGTTGATGGTCTGCAGTAATTCCCATCTGGTTATCTGCAACCATTTGGTATTTACTCCAACTTGGATTCTTGGCTTGAAGATTGTTGTGAACACTGATGAGGTGAGGCTGAACAACCTGTGTTCATATGGAATTGCATGGAATGCTTCCTCTGATTTGGCAGAGAAGTAATTCTCTCTCTTCATTCGGGATACCAGTTCCACGGATCTCCTCTTCCTCAGGTGAGCGTCTGCTTTCGGGAAACTGTCAATATTCAGGTCACTTTTCGGGATCACTAGTGCTGGAATGTGGACGTTCACTATTGTGCATATGCCTCCCCAGTTTTTCTTATGTATGCTTTGGATCCACATGCCCAGTAGTGATCCATAATTACTGCGGTTCAGTGAGTCATTCCTGGAGCTTCAAAAATGTGTCAGCAGTTCTGATTCTCTCCCATCTTGCTTGTGCCATTGTTCCAGAAGCACAATTTTGGGCTTTCCAATGGCACTATTTGCAAGGGTCCTCCCCTGTCTTCGACCCATGTCAGTAATTTTGTGAGTTTTGGCCATAGAGGTTTGCACAACCTCTGTGAGTTTTCTATTGCTTCTTTGCAGGCTCCAAGAACCATGCTCGGCAGATAACCACTCCTTCTTCCCATCATCCGTTGGTGAAACCACTGTTCCCCAAATCTGCATTTGGCCTCTGTTCTTCCAAATTTGAGCTTCTTCTGGAGTTTTTCCTTGGACTCTCAGTCTCGGGTATAATTCCCATCTTATTCCTGCTCCTTTAACTTCAGGATTTTCATACCTGATCACGTGATTCCTAGTATGAGCTCTATTTCTCGTCTTAATGTCCTGGACGTAGTGATCTTCATCGGGTAATCCGTTTCAGTTGCCCAAATCAATGAGGCATCCCTCCCCATAAACTGTCCTCTGGTGTTGCACATTGCTACGTGTGACAGACAATGTGCTGTAGGGACATCAATTTCTACAGCCACGAACATCTTGGATTTTCCCATGCTGTACGGTAGAAGTGCACAAACAAATCATTCTCCTTCTGATTACTTCTTCCAACTTCTTTCATGTGCTGGTACCAAATGTTGTTTCCTAGATGTGCTGTGCTGTCCAGGTTGTCGTTCAGTTAATTGTTATCTTCATGCAGGCTTCTCTTGATCCTTAGTGTCTTTCTGTAGTTTGCTATAACTACATCCCTAAATGCGTCTGTATGGCTTTTTCTTACTGGAGGACTCTCACGCATTCTGGTCCACGAAACAGGTTTCTTTATCTGCATCGATGGATTAGGTGGAGGTTTTGCAATTCTCTCCTTCTCTTAGTGCATTCTATTTTTGCCCTCTATAAGTGCCTTTATCAACCACCAGCCTGACACTAGTCCAGTGTATGGCTGCATCGTGGGCCTGGTACTTGTCCCTTGTGTTCCTTGTGTTAGAACTTGTGTGCTTGCCAATACAGTCTCTGTGGTTTTATTTTTCAGTTCCTCATGCCGTTTCTTCGCTCTAGCTATAAATGGGAATAAATGATCTATTAACATTTGTGTCTTTGCAGTGAATTCTCCTGCAGCCGCTTCTATCTTCTTAAGGGCTTTTGTTAAGTCTGCTTTTGTTGGCCTTTCTCTTGATTCTTTTCGGTCTCATTATTTTCTGGTACTGGTTGTTTGGTAGGCAGTCTCATGCTCTCTGTTGCCTCCGCTTGAGGTTCTGTGGCCAGCATTCAGTGTGTGTGTGCGTGTAGTTGTCAGTGCTATGTTTTCATTCATTCCGTGCTGACCCTGTCTCCAGCTTTTCTCTTCATTCGTTACCTCAAGTGTGTATGTATCACTGCTAATTACATTCATTTTCAGTTCATTTACCTTACCATCAGATTTCCTCAGGACTAGAATAACTATATAGGGTCTGGGTGCTTTTGTGGGAACCATGCGTACATCATCAGGTGGGTGCACTGAAATTGGAATACTTCGTGCACCAATAATAAATGCAGTTCTGATTGTCAAAGACAGCAAAATAATGATAAACACAATGCATCATAGTGCGGTAAGTCAGACGAGAGCATTTCCTCCCAGAGAAGCGGGGGCGCCCCTCTGCTTGTGGGAGGACCAGGTTACTATTCTGGGCCCCCATCTCGATCATTTACCGATCATTTACCAAAATGTCAATGTTATTGTTTTCCCTCACTTAATATCGCTCTTTGCACAGTTTGTGTCAGTTTGTGTCATAAAGTGTCTGATGCTACACACGTGTCCCCCCTCTTGCGGGTGACGATTGTCTCTTGATACAGGATACAGTTCCCTTGCTAGACTATGGAAAACATAGATTAGACTAACACTTCAGTAAGTCACCTTTACTGTGCATGCTCAAAGTAGGTGAGTTCCCAGTTCACCCCCCGAATCTGCTTCAGTCCTGAGCACATGCTGGATGCTGATCGATGTGAAGAAAGGGGAGAAAATGTCAACAAATACAATAATTAGGGTTCTTGATTCTGTTCCCTCGATCCGTCCCTCGGCAAAAAGTTTCACTGGAATCTCCTCAGATAATCTCTCTGAAAGTTAGACAGCTCCACCTGCAACATTATACCATGGAGGAGCGTTCCCAACTGTGCGACATTAGCTGGATCTCTGATGAATGTGAGGACGTCAACCTCAATAGGTCTCCCCACCATCTCTGGAAAGTCAGTGACTAGGCGAAAAAGGACATTATGTGCCAGTCTGCTGTCTTCCGGTGACAGGGACATTTGTCCTGCCTTGCTGGGTTCAGGATTACAGGCTCTTCCCTTGATGTGAACAATGCTGGCACTTTCCAGACGTGTGGAGTGCGACTAAATAGCTACGTTTTTTCCCTAGTTGGCTTAAATGTTCAGTGTTTGCTGGATCTTGAATGAAGGTGAGAATGTCAGTTGTTCTCCCGATAATAGCTGGACAGTCTTCGATTATGCGAAAGAAAAGCGTATTGATGAGTTCCTCTAGAATCGCCTGTGGTGGAAGCGTTTGTGTCCTTATCACTGTATTCAGGCAGTACAATGAAGGCTTCCGCGATGACGGCAAGTAGTTGCCAGATTACTTTCTTGTTGGCAGGATCTTTGATAAAGTCTGTGACACTGGTGACCCTCCCTACCAGCGACGGCTATGATACCAATACTAAATGGAAGTTGTTAAGCACGTCCTTTGTGGCCTCCCTACTGGGGGACACCATAAGTGCTGCCAAATAATCTTGGTACTGGATGATTTAGGATACTGTATTTTGCTCTTAATGTAAAAGTCTGTGATCAATGTTTGTTATAGACTTTTCTCTCAACAATGCTTAAGTGTGACTTGGTTCAAAAGTTTGTGTCAACAAATGTGTTGTGGCTTACATGCGCAGTTTTCTTCTTCACCCTGAAAATTGGATGCACAGAGTGTCCGTTTTATGTCCCTATCCCCTTTTTGCTTAGAGGAAATGTCCAATTTAAGTCACAATTTGCATAAGGGTTCTTTTTGTCTTGGCTTTTCTGCTCATGCGTCCTTCTTCCTCGGCATGGATCTCGTCTGCACGTGCTGAGGTTCTTCCCCGTTGTCTGTAGTTTCTTCATGGTGTGGTGCAGCTAGAGGGCTTTCTCCGATATAGGGCTTAATATCATTGAGAAAAATCCATGCTCTCCTGCCCTGCCGTTTCACAACTGACGGAGTGCAGTCCTCCACGATGAAAGGACCATTGAACCTCGGCTCATCCCACCTTTTCCTCGTGTGGTTTTTCACAAATACAGCATCTTCAGGGAAGGTGAGTGGAACACGTAGACCTTGAAGTGAGTCTGTTGCAGTGTCTTCTGCTGTGTTTTGTGCTGCACTGCACCCTTTTCATCGTTTTTTCAGTTGGTCTGAAATTACAGTAAGGCTGGATGTCATGCAGTTCAGATACTTTTGCATTTCGGATTCCAGGACCTCTTGGGTTGACTGGGCATCACATCTAGCTCTATCTCGAGGGGTTAGGGGAGTATTCATTCTCCTTCCTGTGACTATCTCGTGTGGCTTAAGATGATGGTCGGAGCCTGGTTGGTTCCGAAGAGCATACAATGCCAATGGAAGGCAGTGCAACCATCCCTTCTTTAGAGTAAGCTTCAACTTGACTATCCTTTCCTTTAACAAGCCGTTGAGCCTCTCACAAATACCATTACTTTCCGGATGATACGGCGACAACAACTTGTGCTTTATACCAAACAACAAGTTAATCTGTTCAAAGACTCCATTTACAAAATGAGCCCCATTATCTGATCTGATCACTTCACACACCCCCCATCTAGGGAACACTTCCCTCACTAGGAATTTGGCCGCACAGGTAGAGTCTGGGTGTGTACATGGACCTGCTTCTATCCATCTAGAGTATGGACACACCACTACAATAAAGTATCTGTACCCGTTACACACTTGAATCATGTCGACATAGTCGATATGTAAGTGCTGAAAAGGCCCATTTGGCCGGGTGATGACTCCTCTGACTACTTTTAATGTGTGCCCAGCGGTGAATTGCTGGCAGATTATGCAGTTCACCATGGAGAATGCAACATGCTCAGCTAAATTCGGTATGGACCAATCTTCCGCGAGCGTTGCTGCTAGATTCTCTTTTGACATGTACATTGGGTAATGCAATTGCTCAAATGCTATTTTTAGTAGGGCTACAGGCATTACTGGTTTACCAGTGCTGTCTCGCCACCACAATCCATCTGAGGGGTTTAAAGAACACCCTCGACATTTCCACTGGTTCGTCTCATCCTGCGGTGCCTCCCCTTGAAGCTCCATTAGTTGTGTCTGCCCCAGATTGCTGTAGGCTTCAGGTGTGGTTCGTGCCACCATCATTCTCTCATGGGTTCACACAACTTCCACTTCCATGATCGTCTCACTTTTGGATGCCATACGCTTGGCTTCCGTGTCTGCTGCATGGTTTCCGTGTGATACAAAATCTGTCCCTTTCGTGTGGGCGGCGCATTTCACGATCGCTATACCCACTGGGAGCTGTAGTGCCTTAATCAGCCTGTCCAATAAGGCTGCGTGCTGCACTGGCGTGCCGTCCGCTCAGAGGTAGCCCCTCCTTTTCCAGCGTGCTAGTCCTGCGTGCACCGTGGACGTCACATAGGCGGAGTTACTGTACACCGTTACTTCCTGGTCTGCGTGACTCTCAATGGCGAGTATCAATGTCAATAATTCTGCACCCTGTGCTGAATAGTGAGATAGTATTTGTGCACTGACGAGTACTCGAAATTATCTGTTTGCTATGTGTTTCATTATGGCAACGCCTGTATATTTTTGTCCATCTTCTTGATCGATTCTTGAAGAACCGTCAATAAAAATGATCTCTCCTCCCGCCAGGGCATTTTCCTTTACCCTGGGGATTTCATCATAGAATTCTTCATAGTTTGCACAGTCATGTATCGGCTCTCCTTCAGTGACTGGCTCAGCTATGAACGTGGCTGGGTTCACTGTTTTACATCGAACTTCATATGCAGAAGCTCTCTGAGATGTCAATGTGCCCTTTGGTTTCTCTAAAATGGTGAATAATGAGTGCTCGATGTATAACGTCATGGAACATCCCATTACAATGGTTGTCGCCTTTTCTATGGCGAACGCTGCAGCAGCTAAACATTGTTCGCATGGGAATTGACCTCTCATTACTGGGTCCAGGTTCCCACTGTAAAATGCCTGGGGCTTGTACTCCGATGAGGTTCTTTGAGCGAGCACTGCCGTCATAACGCTGCCCTGTGTGCGAGAACAGGTAGAATTCCTCTACATAATTAGGAATCCTGAGAACTGGAGGTGTACAAATCGCTCTCTTGAGTTCCGCAAACCCTTTTTCCATTGCCTCAGTCCATTCAATCTTTTCCTTTGTCACCTGGGCTTTCTTTAGGGCCTGGCGCAAGGGCTTGGTATACGAGCTGTAATCGAAGACCCATGCTCTAACATAGTTACACAGGCCTAGAAAACTCTGCATTTGCGTTATCGTGTGTGGCTTAGCCGTTTTCAAGATGGCTTCAGACCTTTCTGGGGTCATCTTTTTACCTTCAAGTGAGATTAGCTGGCCTATGTATAGCACCTACTGTTAACTATATTGTAACTTTTCCTTATCAGCCTTACAACCTTTCTCAGCCAGTATAGTCAATAGCTGAACAGAATTGCGCCTGCATTGCTCCTCTGTGGTGCTGCAGATTAAGATGTCGTCCACATACTGCAAGACGACACTTTCTAATGCAATATTGCTTAGGTCCATCTGTAGGACTCTGTTGAAAATGGACGGGAACTCACAGTACCCCTGTGGCAACCTTGTGCTTTTCAGATGCATTTGTCTGAATGTGAACAACGTCAGATCTTGTGAGTCACAGTGCAACGGGATTGAGAAAAAAGCATTTTTCAAGTGAATCACCCTGAAATGTTTTGCCTCGACGGGTATATTACATAAAATTGTAGACGGATTAGGGACTAGAGGGAACTCGGCTTCAACAGTATCGTTTAATGCTCTTAAATCTTGGATTAAACTCCAAGACCCTCTCTTTGATTTCTTGACAGGATAAATCACCGTATTACATGGTGACTCTGACGTCACTAAGATGCCCTGGTCCATCATGGCGGAAATTGTTTTCGCGATCCCTTCATCCACCTCTCTGGACATGGGATATTGTCGTGCCCTCGGTAAAATTGCTCCTGGTTTCAGTTTAATTTTCACTTCTCCCACCCCCTTCAGGAGGCCTACGTCATAGGGTCCTGTAGTCCATACTGAGACAGGCACCTGAGCCATGTCGTCATCAAAGTAGTCTGGACGTATCAGCGCCAACATCATTCTCTGAGGCACTTCTCTTTTGATCATTTTTACCCAAAATACGAGACTCACTTCCGCCCTTGTCTCTTCTGAATCTGGTTGCTCTTCAAACAGATCGTCATCGGTGACGTCAGTCACTCGATACCGTTCTTCAATGGCGATAATCGCGCACCATTGTCTACCTTCATCATCATAGCCTTCGACCAGTGCTACTTTCCCTCGCACTGCTGCAGCATGTATCATCAAGGGAAATACTTGCCCCTCCTCCTCTTCATGCATAGGTATTCTTGGTCTGAATAAAAACTCATCTGGGGTTCTCATGAACTTGTCTGCAAGGCCTGGCAATCCCACCATAAGTACACGCATGCATGCCATATGCGAAACTTCTGGCTCCAGCGGTATAGCTCTCATGGCTATGTGTCCTGAATATGCTCTAATCATTTTGCACACGTTTGAATAATGTATTCCTGGAGTGGAGCATACTATATCCGCCTCTGTGAATGAGATTGTCATGTTCAATTTTGTCATTAAGTCTCGACCCAAAATGTTTACTGGGTCTGTCCTGAATACAACAAAGGTACATTCATTTCGCACTCTCCTACGGAGACTGGGAGTGCGTCTGTAAAGGAAACTCGACTGTGAGCTCCTGTAAAACTCTGAGTATCTATGGCCTCGCCGGACAAGGAATACTTGCCTTCTCGTATGCACGAGCGTGCTGCACCCGTGTCAACTAGGAAAGAATATTCTTTACCCCCTATGACGACATTCACCCTAGGTTCCCTTTTAGGGTTTGGTGTCACTGATAGGATAGAGCACATCAGGGTTCCCAGTGAGCTGTCCTAGTTCACATATAAATTCGGTCCACTGTACACTTGTGGATTTTCTACATTCCCAGGGTTGCCTCTCCTTCCGGAGTTTGTGCCCTGAAAGGTTTGTGGTGGTGCCTTTTGGGATTGCCCTTGCGGCAAATTTCCCATGTTCGGTGGTTGAATCCCTGGATGCACACCCTGCTGCACGCTTGGCACTTGCTGCTGCACCGTGTGATTCTGTGCACCGTCCTGTGAGACTGCAGGGTGATTCGCCGTGCCTGCTCCCATTCCTTGGCTATTTTGCCACGCGCCTTGACTTCTGCACGTGCGGGCCAAATGCCCTGTCATTCCACACAGCCAACATACTGGCGGTGGTCGGATTATTTGTCCATTGACATATCTGGATTTCAGATTTCACGTTTTGAAAGCCTCCTTGATTACTTTGGAAACCTCCTTGATTACTCTGCCATGCTCTTCCTCTAAATCCTCTTCCCCTGGGGTAAGTCCTATGTTACCCTGGTTATTCTGCTGTGGATTAGCCACCTGTTGCAAGTTCTGTTCAGCTGGGTTAGTTAGCATGGTTCCTTCAAGAGCATACTTTCATAATTTCTTTTGCACCAGCTTCGCTTCCTCACCCTTTCGAGTTGCCTCCTTTTTTTTATTCTTTTCTTGTAACAATCTACAGTAATGTGCGATAGTTCACTGTATTTCAGCCCAAGGTTTAGCCTCAACCCCTACCAATTTCTTGAGCTGTTTCTGCACTGGTTCTGGCAACCCTTGGCACAATATGTGGTAAAACACTGGTATAGATTTCGTCCAAGATTAATGCGTTTCGAGTATCCACGCGTCTTGGAAATTCTGGATATAAATTAACGGATCTTCTGACTCCTTCATTTTACGAGTCATTATAGCTCCCATATCGGAAGTGTCTGGGTAAAGTACTTGTAGCACTTTCCATACTGCTCCCCTACAATTGCTAAATGGCGCACCGTCCTGTGCAGTGTTAATTGTGGTTAGACCAGGGTACCCTGCCTTTGTCCACACATTGTCTGCTCTCTCACCAAGTATGGCGATCAGGAGGCCTTGAATGTCCCCTATAGCTAGCGTAACTCCCCCCGTCATTTTTCTAACTCATGTATCCACTTCCCAGCTCCCGATGTCAGCATTGGAAGCTTGTTTTTCAGGTTGTGTCGATCCATGTGTGGCCATGGAATATATTGTGGTCTTGCTCCCCCCTTTTCTAGTAGCGTAAATTGGAATGCGCAGCCTTCTTTCTCTTCTTTCATAGCTCTCCTGTCTATCGCAGCTGTAATATTCCCGCATTGCCATCTGCCTGGCAATGTCCTCAATCTGTCTATATAGGCAGATGCTGACACCCCCACCTGACCATGGGGTGTTCCTTCATGCCAGTCAGACTGTGCGGCAGACTCTGATGTCCTTGGTGCGGACTCGCTAACGTCTGACCATCGCACCCCTTTGTCCCTTGGGAGCCGCTCTTTGCGCTGTTTCCCTACTTCATTTGTCTCGCACTCCATCTCCTCTTCGGAGTCGGACATTGATTGTTCCCAATTCACGCAACTCCTTGTGTCATCATTGTTTTTACTGATTTCTAGTCTGTCCAGGGACAGTTAACTGCTCCCACTATTTCGGGTGACATCCTCAGTGTCATACAGCTGAGTGCTTTCCAAGTGCTCGTCTTCCCTCTCTCCTTGGGATATTTGTTCTAGCCTCATTTCATCATATATTTTATCAATCGTTTCCCCAATGCTTCAGGTGTCGAAGTCATCTTCAGTATTTGCCATAGTCGTGCCTGGCACTGAATCGTATGCAGGAAAGAATTCTCCAATGTCTTCCCAGTCTACAACTGGATCGGGTTTTTTTAACTTCCCTCTCCAAATATTCGAGATCGCGTGCCCTCTGTCTACGTTTACGTTCAATATCATCATCAAATTCTTTGCGCTTCCTCGCCTCTTCTCTTCCCTTATCTTCTTCCCTTCTCCTTTCATTTCTACGTTCATCTGCCCTTCGAACTTCCTCATCTCTTCGTCTCCTTACCCTTTTTTCACATACCCTTTGCTCTTCTTCCAACCTTTGCTGTTTCTGTCTGTCTTGCTCATAGGCTAATCTCTGTTTGTGATCAAGCTGCTTTTCTTGCTCTTCGCGATATAGCTGTTCTCGCCTCAGCCTACCTTTCCTTCTTATCCTTTGGTCCCTTAACTCCTTTTCTTTCTCCTTTCTCTGTGCCTCATCTAACCTCTCTTTAGGTCTAACGTCATCACTTCCCTTCCCATCGAGTTTCAATAATATTTGTCCTCCCATCCATTCGTCCTTTGTGAATGCTATCTCATCAGTTCTGCTTTCACTTCCTTTCCATTTCTTTCCCTCTCTCTCCTTATCGAGAGATGTACTTGTCTGTGCCTGATCCTTTCTTTCATCATCGTGCCTCTCCTTGTCCCTTGGGACTGCGGAGGTAAGATTCTTCTCCTTATCCTTCCCTCGATTTTCATCACTACTGTATGTAGGTGACTCATATGCAGGGTTGCTGTACACTGTAGCTGCTTTGAGCTCCCTTAATGGGTAGAGTCCCTCAGGCTTACTTCCCTCGGTTTCTGTTACAGACGGGGCAGGTGGCGCGGTAGGCGTCTCACCACCCTCTGTGCATACATTTAGTACCCAATCTGCTGGCGGCTCTTCCTCCTTTGTCTGTTCATACATCTTCCAAAGTTCTACAACAGCAAGGCGATTTTCTAGCTTCTTGCATGTATATGTGGCATGTAGATATGTCGTCATATGATGTAAGACGGCTTTAGATAAGGACCCATTTTGTGGCCACGGCATAAACATCTTGTGGGCGGTACCCTTAACTCACTCAGTGCTATATTTCTTAAGCTTGGGTGCATGTTTCGGAAGTTGCTTACATAAGTGTGCTAAAGGTGTAATTTCTTCCATGCTTAAATCTGTTCTATTTTCCTCTTATACTACACTTTTCAATGCTTTCATGCAACTTTAATACTGTCAACAATATGAGCGAGCATCAAACACTGCAAGCTCCAATCCAATTTTTTCCCGCCAAAACTTTTGTATCACCAATTTACTCAAAAACATCAATTTGTGTGCGATTCCCTCTAAACTATAGAATTGCGTGAAATCCCAATCACTTCTAAACAACAACCACAAAATTCCTTACATGTGACACGTATGACAGACACTTGATAGACTAGACAGACTCCAGCTGGACACAAATACCTCTGCCTCTAATTAGTACCCCGACATGGGGTTTAAACGAACCCTGTTCACAACGTCTTAAAACGTTGTGGTAGCCTAGTCGTCCCCTATTATGTGGGGCTCTGAGTTCACATTTCTTCTGACCGCTATATTAAAGCGCAGGAATAAGGCATACCTTCTCTCTTTCTCTCAGGTGTCCGCCCTGGTATCCTCTCTCTTCTCAGGTGTCCGCCCTGGTAATCTGTTTCTTCTTGGGTGTCTACCCCGGTATCCTCTCTCTTTTCGGGTGTCTACCCCGGTAAACGCTATTTATTCAATTATTCCTGAGTCATTATCCCCTTATATATATATATATACAGTCTTCGCTACTTCTGATTATTTTGTTTTTCCCACCTCCCTCCGTTACCTTTTCCCCTACTTGTTCTAATGCCTATGACATTTGCCAAAGCATTCAATTTTTGTTTCACTCACCGTTGGCATCGTTCCTCTCTGGACCCTCGGGATCACCGCCTCCGTTACCACCTCCTTCAGTCTTTCGCCTGATTCGCTGCCCGTAGGAATGGAAGGGTTAGGTTTTTAAAATGGGTCCCTTCAGGCCCACTGCAGTTTTGGATCAATTTAAAGTATCATTGTCCACGGGAAGCTTCACAGTCTACTCAGCCGAATGGCGAAGGACTTGTGATATTGCCGAAGACCTAGAGATACTTCGTGTTGACGGTCAATAGGTGTCTTATTTTAATCAATAATCAATAATTGATGGTCAAAACCATCCTCTCCGCTACCAAGTGTACAGGAGGGCAGAGTGACCTCGGACGGGCCCATAGGATCAGAGCTCAACCTCGAGTACCTTAAGACGAGATAGCTGCACCTTGAGGTGGATAGGGTGCGGGATTCTCTTACTCCATCACCAATCAATAAGGACAACTCATTGGTTTGGCAATGGGAAGTCCATTCAATGACAAGTACAAAGAAAACGGGAAAACATGGAAATCAACAGTGATGCGATCGACCCCTCTCGCTTCAACTCCCGAATTCTTCATTCAGTGAGCAATAGATATAGCAGAAATTCGTCATCATTGATGCGTAACACTCAAAAGTTTGTCATGCAATTCTATTGGTTAGAAAAGGTAACTTAAGTATAGGTGCTATATCTGTATATGGTAATAGAGTGTGAGGTTTGGATAACTCTTATCGGTTGGACGTCTACGCCCATCCCTCTACATCACTCGTGCCAGACGTCACTAAAAGTACGACATCTTATTGGTTCTATTAGCTACTGGACCCTAGATTATTTGGTCCATTGTGATTGGGTCGGTTACACCCCTAGGCATAAATCTCCACTTTAATTAGCAGCATGCAGAAAGGTCACCCAGATGCGGTATGCCCCAAGATTCACCATGCCTCCCTTCCATCAATCAGTAATTTAGGGCTATGTGCCAATTAGTTGGCTGAGGATGGCCTCGAAACTGTAGCTTCTTATCAGGAAAAGTTATGGCATCCTCTGGTTTTGGGTGACATCAGACGTTGGTACATCTCCGCGCCTTGCTGGTCACGTGCTAGTAAACTGTGAATCTGCTTCATTTCCCTTCTATTGCGTATTTGATTCTCCCTTCGGCCTCGCCTCCTGCCTGGGTCTCCTTATCTCGACCTTCAGGGGGCAGGCTGCTATGCTCTGAAGTTTCGATTCTTCGAAGTTGCTGCTCTCCTCCCTTCCTTGGGTTGACCTCGAATTCCCAGGCATGAGATGCTTCTTGCTAAGTTTGATTGCCCTCTTTCATCTGGCTTTATGCTGGTATATGAATCCTGGCCTGTTTGACCCCTAGCAACCTGGGTTAATTCTGCTTTTGTATAAAGTGGCTTTGCATTTATATAATGTGCTTCATTGAGGTAGATATATAGTTGGCGCTTGCCGCTCTATTCTTCTATTAAGCATAGCAAGCAGGACTGTTTCCTTAACCTCTTGCGTTCCAAGCCTATTTACAGGCGTTAGCGAGTTGCATATTTTCATCCTGCTTTATGGTTATGTTTCTTTATATTTCAACATCGCCTCTTCTTCTAAGTCCATTACATCTTTATTCATAACATTTTATCTTTGTGTGTCATCTTTTGAATGTCGTTTAGCTCATCTGTACGTCTGTCCGGGCCCTTGTGTCGTCACCATTCCCCTTCTATTAAGGCCCTTTGGGTCTCTTCTGGGACAGTTCGTAAGTAGTCTTCGTTTCGTGTCAGCTGCTGGTACGGTTGTCTCAATGGGTGCCGTGCTGCCCATGGCTGTCTTGTTATTGGCACTTCAGCAGTATTGCTCTTATGATGGGCACTGGGCAGAGCCCTAGTGCTGCTCTCTGTTGGTTTATTTCCTCCTCATACGTCACATATCTCGGTGTGCACGTTGCTGGTACTTCAAAATGGGTGACTGGAGTGCAGGTCATATCTGGGACCTCTTCTACACACCCTACCATCCTGTCTTTCTCTCATTCTCACCCTTTCTCCCTCCTCTCTGCCATCCCCTCCTCTCTCTCTCTCTCACTCTCTCTGTTCTGTCCACCCAACCCTCCTGTCTTTCTCTCACTCTAACCCTTCCTATTGTATTTAACTGTCGTAAAGCGCTAGTTCGCCCGCAGGCCTCAGAGCCCTCTCCTCTCTGCCAACCCCTCTCCTTTCTGTCCTCTCTCACTCTCTATCTCTCCTCTCTGCCAACCCCTCTCCTTTCTGTCCTCTCTCACTCTCTATCTCTCCTCTCTGCCACCCCCTCTCTCTCCTGTCCACCCACCCCTCCTGTCTTTCTCTCACTCTCACCCTTTCTCCCTCCTCTCTGCCACCCCCTCCTCTCTCTCTCCTGTCCACCCACCCCTCCTGTTTTTCTCTCACTCTCACCCTTTCTCCCTCCTCTCTGCCATCCCCCTCCTCTCCTTCTCCCTCTCTCTCTCTCTCTGTTCTGTCCACCCACCCCTCTCGTCTTTCTCTCACTCTCGTCTTTTCTTTCTCCTCTCTGCCTGCCACCTCCTCTCTCTTTCTCTCTCTCTCTTCTGTCCAGCCAGCCCCTCCTATCTTTCTCTCGCTCTCACCCTTTCTCCAACTTCTCTGCCATCCCCCCTCTCTCTCTCTTCTGTTTACCCATCACTCCTGTCTTTCTCTCACTCTCACTCTCACCCTTTCTCCCTCCTCTCTGCCACCCCTCCTCTCTCTCTCTCTCTCTCTCTCTCTCTGTTCTGTACACACACCCCTCCTGTCTTTCTCTCACTCTCACCCTTTCTCCCTCCTCTCTGCCACCCCTCCCCTCTCTCTCTGTTCTGTACACACACCCCTCCTGTCTTTCTTTCACTCTCACCCTTTCTCCCTCCTCTCTGCCACCCCTTCCCCTCTCTCTCTCTCTCTCTCTGTCTGAAACATGTGGCGCATTCGGCTCTCCAGCTGAAGCAGCAGCGCACCCCTGCTTCCTGCAATCCTCGCTTAAAAGCCCCTCGCAGGCCTGTGGACTCTGCCTCATGGGAGGCCGTGAGAGGCAGGAAGGACATCTGATTAACTCCAGGCGGCGGAGGCGCTCCAGACCAGATATTAATGACGTCCAGTCCCGTTCCTAGACGCATGAGCAGGGACGCTGTGTTCCTAGCCGGGAGGCACCAATGCCCGGTCATGGTGGGTGTATCCAGGCTTCCTCTTCCCCTGCTGTGGCATGTTCCTAGCCGGGAGGCACCAATGATCGGTCAAGGGGGTGCATCCAGGCTTCCCCTGCTGTGGCATGTTCCTAGCCGGGAGGCACCAATGCCCGGTCATGGGGGGTGCATCCAGGCTTCCCCTTCCCCTGCTGTGGCATGTTCCTAGCCGGGAGGCACCAATGCCCTGTCATGGGGGGTTCATCCAGGCTTCCCCTTCCCCTGCTGTGGCATGTTCCTAGCCGGGAGACACCAATGCCCCGTCACGGGGGGTGTATCCAGGCTTCCCCTTACCCTGCTGTGGCATGTTCCTAGCCGGGAGCCACCAATGCCCGGTCACGGGGGGTGCATCCAGGCTTCCCTTTCCCCTGCTGTGGCATGTTCCTAGCCGGGAGGCACCAATGCTCGGTCACGGGGGGTGCATCCAGGCTTCCCCTTCCACTGCTGTGGCATGTTCCTAGCCGGGAGGCACCAATGCTCGGTCACGGGGGGTGTATCCAGGCTTCCTCTTCCACTGCTGTGGCATGTTCCCAGCCGGAAGGCACCAATGCTCGGTCATGGGGGGTGCATCCAGGCTTCCTCTTCCCCTGCTGTGGCATGTTCCCAGCCGGGAGGCACCAATGCTCGGTCACGGGGGGTGCATCCAGGCTTCCCCTTCCACTGCTCTGGCATGTTCCTAGCCGGGAGGCACCAATGCCGGGTCCTGGGGGGTGTATCCAGGCTTCCTCTTCCCCTGCTGTGGCATGTTCCTAGCCGGGAGGCACCAATGCCCGGTCATGGGCGGTGCATCCCGGCTTCCCCTGCCCCTGCTGTGGCATGTTCCTAGCCGGGAGGCACCAATGCCCGGTCATGGGGGGGTGCATCCAGGCTTCCCCTTCCCCTGCCGTGGCATGTTCCTAGCCGGGAGGCACCAATGCCCGGTCAAGGGGGTGCATCCAGGCTTCCCCTGCTGTGGCATGTTCCTAGCCGGGAGGCACCAATGCCCGGTCATGGGGGGTGCATCCAGGCTTCCCCTTCTCCTGCTGTGGCATGTTCCTAGCCGGGAGGCACCAATGCCCGGTCATGGGGGGTGCATCCAGGCTTCCCCTTCCCCTGCTGTGGCATGTTCCTAGCCGGGAGGCACCAATGCCCGGTCATGGGGGGTGCATCCAGGCTTCCCCTTCCCCTGCTGTGGCATGTTCCTAGCCGGGAGGCATCAATGCCCGGTCATGGGGGGTTCATCCAGGCTTCCCCTTCCCCTGCTGTGGCATGTTCTTAGCTGGGAGACACCAATGCCCCGTCACGGGGGGTGTATCCAGGCTTCCCCTTCCCCTGCTGTGGCATGTTCCTAGCCGGGAGGCACCAATGCCCGGTCATGGGGCTTGCATCCAGGCTTCCCCTTCCCCTGCTGTGGCATGTTCCTAGCCGGGAGGCACCAATGCCCAGTCATGGGGGGTTCATCCAGGCTTCCCCTTCCCCTGCTGTGGCATGTTCTTAGCTGGGAGACACCAATGCCCCGTCACGGGGGGTGTATCCAGGCTTCCCCTTCCCCTGCTGTGGCATGTTCCTAGCCGGGAGGCACCAATGCCCGGTCATGGGGCTTGCATCCAGGCTTCCCCTTCCCCTGCTGTGGCATGTTCCTAGCCGGGAGGCACCAATGCCCAGTCATGGGAGGTGCATCGAGCTACCCCTGCTGTGGCAGGTTCCTAGCCTGGAGGCACCAATGCCTAGTCATGGGGGGTGCATCCAGGCTACCCCTGCTGTGGCATGATCCTAGCCGGGAGGCACCAATGCCCCGTCATGGTGGGTGCATCCAGGCTTCCCCTGCTGTGGCATGTTCACCAATGCCCAGTCACGGGGGTACATGGAGGCTAGCCCTGCTGTGGCATGTTCCTAGCCAGGGGGCACCAATGCCCAGTCATGGGGGGTGCATCGAGGTTACCCCTGCTGTGGCGTATAGGACGCTGGCTCATCGCCCCTCTAGTCCTCCGTGGCCTCTGTAGCAGGCTTTGAAGACCCCCTGCTACACGACCACAGTACAGATGTCGCAGCCTCCATGCACTCATCTGTCTCTCTACGCCTAGTCCTCACCACTCGTGGTAGCCTGCAGTCCCAGTGCTAGCCCCGCCCTTACATCACAGACTCTCACCCCTTGGCCCAGTCCCTCTTCCTACATCCTTGTTTGAATCAGGAAAATGGACTCACTTTAGTGACTACCGTACTCCGAGTCCATAGTCCCCTTTCCTCCATACTTGTGGAATATTCCGTCCTTCGGGACGGGACCAGAGGTTCTTGTAGCACCATACAAAACAGTTCTGTCCTATTTTTATGCCGTGGGCCCAAGCGCATGCTTGGCTGCAGGTTCCGCCTCCCAAACCCCGCCTCCGGTCCTCGCACCACAGACCTTTTTGACCGGCATAGGTCAGTACGATGTAACTAACTGAGGACATTTTAGGGGGATGGAGGGAGGGTGTATGAAGGAAAGGGGACCATGGACTAGGAGTACAGTAGTAACTATGGTAAGTAACTGTTCCTTACTCCTATGCCCCATACCCTTTTCTCCATACTAGTGGACGTTTCAGAAGCACAAGGGTGGAGGGTAACTCTCACTAATTTAGCTGAAGAGATTTCTCAAGACCGCCTGACCAAACTGAACATCTGCTCTCGAGCTCAAGTCCAGGCAGAAGTGTTTACAGAAGACTGAAGGAGTAGCCCAAGTTGCTGCCCTTGCGATAGTGTCCTACAGGAGATGTCCTTGAAACACCCCCAGGGCTGCCTTATCTCTGACAAGATGGGCGTGAAGGCCTTCCGGATGCGAGAGCTTCTGTAGCGACTAGCTCTTCAAAATGGCCACCAAAATTCACCTGGCAAGGGTCGCTTTTGGAACAGATGCGCCCTTGCTTGCTCCCCTAAACATGACCGCTGAGATTTCCTAACTCGCTTGCTCCTGTCGAGGTAAAACTTGAAGGCTCTCCTGACATCCAACAAGTGAAAGGGCTCTCTGTAACTCCGAAGTTGGATTTGGAAAACACACTGGGAGGCAAATCTCCTGGTTAATATGAAACTCGGAAACTATCTTGGGAGGAACGAAGGAGGTGTGCGCGGCACCGCCCTGTCCCAATGGAATGTTGTAAAAGGATTGTCTGCCGCTAGGGCCTGTATTTCGCTTATTCTCCTGGCTGCAGTTATGGCCCCGGAATGCAGTCTTCCAAGACAGCAGCCTGATGATATCAGCCAAAGTCATTGGTTCAAACAGTCTGTGACATAAGGCCCTTAGAGTGATATGTAAATCCCATTTGGGGTGATGAGGTTTGACCTCTGGCAACAGTTGGCACAACCCATCAAAGTGTCACCTTACCACGGCATTCCAGATGGAGACGGTTTGGCTGTCCGAATTCAGAGAGGCACCCAAGTTCTGCAGGTGTCGGGCTTCTTGCCAGACTCCACCAGATAGGAAATAAAGGAAAGCACATCATCCAAAGAGGCCGATGTAGGGTTCTTCTATTTACTGCACGATCAGTGGCAGAATCGTAGCCACTTACCCTTTGGTGGAATCCTTCCAGGCCGCCTGTAAGATTCACCTGTTTTCATCTGAGAGCCACAGGCGTCCTACGGACCTGCCTTCAGGAACCATGCTGTCAAGCTCAGCGATTGTGGGGAGGGATGAAGGATTCTCGCCTCATCCATGGACAGTACGTCCTGGCGAAGTGGTAGAGACAATGGAATCGGCACCGTCACATTCACCATATCCGAGAACCAGAACCTGGCTGGCCACTGTGGTGCAACTACAATTAGAGAACAGCACCCAGCTTCCTGAAACTTCTGCAGCGCTTGATGAATTAGTGTTACCGACGTGAAACGCGTACGCTATTATCCCATCCCATGGGATCTCTAGTGCATCTCCCAGGGAGCTCTCTCTCTGTCCCCCCATGGACACATAGGCAGGGCAGTGACTGTCCATGCTGGAGGCAAAGAGGTCTACATGGGGAAACCCCCATCAGTGGAATAATCCCCTCACCACCTCTGATTGTAGTTGCCACTGGTGGTTTGCCTTCGCGAGCCGACTAAATTGATCCGCTTCAACCTTTGATACGCCCGGCAGGTGGACTGCTCGAAGACCTCTATGGTCAACAATAGCCCATTTCCATAACTCCAGGGACAGACGTATGAGGAGAGGAGACCTTGTGCCCCCCTGTTTGTTGATGTAGAACATTGAGACGGCTTTGTATCTTTCTTTTCAATACCACCAGGCCCTGAATGTTGGGGAGAAAGGCTCTCAATGCCAGAAATACATCCTTCAGTTCCAGATGGTTGATGTATTGGGAGTGGTTCTCCTATGTCCACAGATTATAGGTTTGTGGATCTTTCAACATTTCCCCCCAGCTCAGAAGCGACAAATCCATTGTAATAGACTCCCGGGGTGAAGGATCGTGGAGAGGGTACCCCCTGCAACAGATTTTGGGGGACCGCCCACCATAGTAGGTCTTGAATCAAATCCTGAACTGACAGTGACTGCTGATCCACCCCCTGCGAATAGCAGAGCCGCAGTGCCAGCATTGCCTCATCCTGAACTGGCCAGAGGGGCTGCCTGAACACAGGAAGCCAACAGCCCCGACAGCCTCTGGAACCACTGCCCTGTGGCGCTGGTGGAAGCGAGAACTCCAGAGCATGTCTGCTGGATGTCCGCTACCCTCTCTGCCGCCGGGAAGCCTTTGGCCTCTAGCGTGTCCCAAAAACCAGGCATTGGCACGCAGTCAGATTGGACTGCCTCCAATTGACTGACAAACCCAGATCGGGAAGTAAGTCCAAGAGGTAATGAAGGTGCAAGTTCACTTTCCCTGGGGAACGCCCCCTTAGCAACCAGTCGTCCAGATAAGGGTAGATGTGTTTACCCTGGAGACGGAAGAAGGATGCCACTGCACCCATCATCTTTGTGAACACTCTGAGTGCTGAATTGAGACTAAAAGGGAGGACTTGAAACTGAAAATGGGACTCCCCCATGGAAAACCTCAAAAATGTCTGATGTGGGGCCCATATCGGGATATGCAGGTAAGCCTCCTTGAGATCCACTGCACAGATCCAATGCTCCTGCCACAAGGATCTGTGTGCGGGTGTTCATCTTGAATTCCTGAAGTCGAAGGCAATGATTGAAGTCTGCCTGGTTGGACTTTGGCACCGTGAACAGACGGGAATAAAACCGTAGCTGGAACTCTTTCTATCGCCCTCATCTCCAACAGCTTGGAACTTTCTGTCCCTAGGGAGGGGGATCCAGTCTGCTTCAGTGGGGGGTGGTTAGGAGGCGTCTGAACCCCCTGCTGTCCCCATGAATCCAAATGGAGGTAGATTTTCCCCTACCGGAGTCTCGTAGCACTAACCAGTCCATCATTTGGTTGCCTTTTCTGTGGAGGAGCCTGAAGAACTGGTTGAGGCAGCTTAAAGGGAGAAAAAAACTCTAGTCGTGGTTTTCTGTTGCTTCTTCCTTTGCATACTAGGCAAACTGTCCTGCAGCCAAGCCTTGCGCTCTTGGAAACCTCTGAATCCAGAAAAAGACATGGATCACCCTTCAGACCTGAATGAAGATGTTTCCTTAGAAGGGGCAGACTTCGCAACCACCGCCAATGACTTTGCTGCAAGAGAACTGGCCTTCTTATTAGCCAGCTTGCTGTCTGTGGACCTGTGGAAAAGATCCACTGCTACAAACGGGAGGTCGAGCACCTTATCCTGCACCTCCTTTGTAAATTTCGTAGCATACATCCACCCCTGCCTGCACGCATCTGTGTCTTACACCACTCCTCTAGCTGACATGTCAACATGGTGCGCAGCCGCCTCGAGGAGGACCTGTGCCACATTTCAGCATCCCCCAGACTGCCCATGCACTTGTCCAAGAAGTCCTGAGGGATGAATTTCTCATATTCCACCAGATCTTTTCATAACCGTTGGTTTGTGGCTGCGAGCAGCACCGTGACGTTGGCTTGTCTCAGTTGTAAGGCTGAGTTCGCAAACACCTTCTTACCCAGGCACTCTAGGGCTCGATCTTCCTTACTGAGCACCTGTGACACAGATGAGGTCGATGCGGTTGCCGATTTTGCAAACATCGCCACCACTGCGACAACCGAAGAAGACGGCTGCAGACAGGCTTAGAGCGCGACCGCCTCGATTTGCAACAGCCCATAAGGAAGGTTTATTTCTTTATTGGTAGGAGCCACTGAATGCGTCTTACTTCAAATCCTCATCGCCTCCACCAGAACATCCTACTGAAGGACAACACCTGTTCTCTCTGACCTTTTAAATGATTGGGCCCTTGCCAGCACCCCCTCCTCTGTAGGCGGTGGTTCAGGATCAGGATTTCGAGGAAACCCATAAGATCCATGAGCCTGTGGTGAAAAGCAATCTCTGACAATGCCTGTGTGTCTGGCACCGATAGAGGGGGCCGGTCCTGTACCGGATGAGCCACAGAAGGTTCAGGGTCCCGGGGGAGCGGCGGTAGAGGCTGAGTTTCCACTGGAGGCCGTAGAGGAGGTGGATCCAGGATACTCTGGAGGGGTCGGCATTAAGTCTTTGAAAATGTCTTTGAAATACTCCTTGATAGGGTCTGAATGCATAAGTGTCTGAAACCTCTGAAAGCGCGCCTACTCCCATTGATGCAGCATTTGCCGAGGAGCAGTCCTCTGAGGTGGTGTAGGCCTTGACCATAACTCTGATGAGATTGGCTGCCAAGTGGGACTGGACATCCACAGATCCATGTAATAGAGTGAAGAATAAGAGACCGACAAAGACAGAGACATTCTAGTCGTTGCCGACCACTCCACCCTCGGAGCAAGTGGATCACCCTCCCCAGGAGCTCTTTGCACCGGCCCGAAGGGTCCTGTCCCAATGACGCGTACCCGCTGGTGCTGAATCATAAATAGGCCAAATAATCAGCGCACTGTTTGCAAGGGAAACTACGTTTTATTACATGCAAAAGCATCAGACGGTCCTGTAAAACCTAACCTAACACGGAACTCCTCGCACCCAAAGAAGTAACAGCTTTCATAGTGGAAAATCACAAACTAACAGAACTATGTTTAAAAAAGATTGCAACATGGTCCCACACTCTCCATTGGCTAACGCCTATACACAATTCTAATTCTGCCCCATAGTCCATTACCCTGTTGGTCACACATTCCCCAAACACGTGAGCTACTACATCGTCACTAGGAGGTGATTGACTACCAGGTACAGTGCTACCATAATACATTTCTGTAACGAGTAAATATTCCTGACTATCACGTGATGTGCACCCCTCTGTCAGAGCCTGATCAAAGTGTGAATAGCGAGGTCAACTCTGCTTTGATAATACAATGGGTCTCCTCATTATGCCAGACACTGTGGGACGCAGAGACAGCTCCCTAACCATGTAGATACATGTATTGGCTTCACCTCAGCTCCTCCCATCCTAAATCACGGTACAGCCCTAGCACGTCTCCTATGGGATGCATTCAAAGGCCCCAAACAGAAGTCCTTTTCACATGAACAGCAGGATTTAAACACTGAAACAAAAACGTCTTGGACTTTATTTTTTTTCAAGTAAAATTAAAGAGCTGTGTGGAAAGGGGGCCTACCTGTCATTACCGCAGGAAAAACAGCATTTTAATTCATAAAAGAAGGAGGAATCAAAGATCGCTGTCACGTGGAAAACAGGATTTTAAACACTGAAACAAAAAGTCTTACACAGGTGTGTGCAAATAAAAGCAGTTTAAATGTGGAATGTGTCACTGCTCACAGAAAAATGTCAGGGAAAAGACATGATGTGCAGATTGACAAAAAGCAATGTATGCTAGATTTCACATACAAAACTCCAGTGACATTTGAAAAGCCACTTTGTGTTCATAAAAAAAATGTCAGCCCAAGAAAAAATGCTTTTGGTGGCTGTGGGAAACTTCACAAGGAAATCTCCCACACCCAGACTGGATGCCACATCTCCCATCTAATGACCAATTGCAATAAAGTGTCCTGCTAAAGGTGTCGAAATTCAAGTTCTCCAGACCTGCTGGCTCTGACGGCATTGACTGCAAGACAAGTTCCCCTTGGCTGGAGCATAACCAATATGTGTGAAAATGGGAGCAGCAATTTAAAAGAGCAAGCTTCCAACACAAAGGGATTGTAAAAAAAAAGACCCAGTGAAAACTAATGGCCAGAAGGCAGGAGAAGGGCCATTTGTAGCACATGAACATTCACAATGATTTTTAAATGACTATTATCATTTAGGCATTTCTCTCAGCAATCATAAGGCGGATGGATTTCATCTATGTATAATTTTTTAGGTAATTTCCAGGCGATTTTGGAGATATAAAATTCATCCACTTGCGACTCATGGAACTGTAATGGCTATCTAAGATGTGTTTCTGGCTGATCTGAACCTGTTCCAAATGTGATAGTTGGTGAGTGGGTGGAGAATAAAATTAGGGATATGGGTAATAACTTATATGTTCATAACTGTAATGCTTTTTATGGAAACGGCAGAAAGGTGCCACATGGCTGTGGTATATGGACTTCGTGGCCGGCTTATCTAATTCTACATGATTAGCTGAATAAGAAAATATGTTTATTATGGCAGTTGCTAGTAAAATAATGAAGTTGTGACACATAACTAGTTTTTGCCAAAAAGTTGAAAGGAGAACAAATGGCGATTAGAAATGGGAATTGCCATATATTGCTCCAGACCCCTAAACCAATCCTGACTTGGAGGCTGGGTTTGGGAGGAGAGAGAAGGGTAACTGTTAAATCCTAGTTGCAGGAATTATTGCAGGGTACTTGCCCAAGATTGTACATTGGTGGTGTCACTGCTGCTACATAAGAGGAACAGACAGACAGACAGGGAGACAGAGAGGGCTGCTGAAACTTATCATCTGACAGCTGTAAGGAAACACCCGAGGAGATTGCTGAGAGTGCATCTGTGTGGAGCTGTCTATTTCTAGGAAGGCCTCAAAGCTGACTGGGTCCTATGGTGGAGAGCGGGATGCCTTTTTTGAGAGTGGAGTGACCAGACCCCTGCCCTATCTTTCCAGAGTGTCCTGAGATGCAGCTGGCGTTCCTGAACTTTAAACAGAAGCTTTCTATGTAAGTAGAACTGAGCCCTGGGAAACCAAAGGTGGGGGAGTCTGCATGACTTAAATCCTTTCCCTTTATAGTAGGTTGGGGATTTGGGGGGCAATACTGTGTAGATCCTTAGCCTATGTAACAAAAAATATTAATTTAATTAATTCCCCATTTGGAAGAACACTACGGGGTGAATTTTGTGAAAATTAGAAATGAACAAATCTCACTTCCCAGTGTGCGCTGAAAACTATAGCCTATAATTGAAATTGGGTAATCCTTTTTGTCCTGCTGACCCCAACATCTTTAAGGAAGAGGGGTGTCTTTGTTCTTAAATCAGTCCAACCTTTTTATCCAGCTTCCCCAACAATGGCCTTTCAGTGGTGGTGGGGTCTGAAATCCAGAATTCCACAAAGCATTCACATTTTTCTGTAGACTTCCCCAACACATACCAAAGTAAGGGGGGGAGGGTCTGAAAAACAAACTGCAAAATCACCCTGTGTTTATTTTTAACCAAAATAAATTGTGGGAGCAATTATAATTGCCATATGTGTTTCTACCAATCTTGAAATCCTACTGCTAACCTTTAAGCCAGCAGGAAAGCCACAACTGCACAACACTACATGATAATTGCTTTCCTTGTTGATCAGTGTAATTATTACATGAAGTGAAATTTTCAGCAAGTGAAGAAATGTGATTGTGTTCTTTTCAATTCACTTTTGTGATTTATTTATGCAGAGCGAAGTTGATGATGTTGTGCCAGGGATAAAGTGGTGTTTTTGATATATTCGTGCTAATTTCTATTACTGTTAATTTAAATAAATAACAATATATATCCGGTTCACCGGCCTGGTTCTTGGCTCATTGTTAGCTCAGGGGGGAGGGCTCCAAGGGGCATGATTTGTGTCTGAGATGGGGCTAAAGAAAAGAATCTGTTAAATAGTTTGTTGCAAAATCACGTGAGTGGGGAGCGACGGAACTCCCCGTGTTGAGGGTGGTCTCTCAATAAACCATTACACAGCCCCCTTATGACTCTGGGAACTCAAGCGCCCATGAATGACGTGATTGGAGCGCTGCTTTTATGTCTGAATTTCATGCATGTTTTCGTCCCTAGAGTGCAGCGGCTGCAGTTCCAATAGGATGACCACTCTTTAGGTGAGGGCCAAAGTGCTCTAAATCTTCAATGGGCTTCTTGGCATCACAGAACCCCATGCCCTGTTCACATGAATTTAACAATGAAATGGCGCATCCCTACCCTTCCTTCCTGGACCCAACATTCCCTTCCCAGCTCCTTCGAGCTCTGCTGCTGGACTCAATTAGCAGTTATCGACACGGCGCTGCTGCCTGTGACCTTGACGTCATAACTTCTTTCTGGGAGGAAGGAAGGAGGCTTTGTCTCAGGACTGAGTGGACAGAGCCACTGTTTCACATTGAGCCGGTTTCTCAAAAACCCATACTGGAACATGCCCTAAAATCCAACATGGTGGAACTCCCGCTACCTTACCCCCTGGACATCGCCTTTGCCGCAACGCTTCTCTGACTCCATCTCATACACCTACCTATGTCAGCTACCTACGCGCACATCCTTTAAACCATAACACCATACACTACCACTAAATGCAAGATATATCACCCTATCTTTCATCTCTGCAACCGCAACGTGAATGCATTGTTGCTGTTTCTGTATGGCTATATAGTGCTTCTAATGTGTGTGAAAGCTAACAAAATGGGCCCATGTGCCTTCTGCCACACCCAACGGGAACTGATAGCACTAGGGCGCCTGCCAAAATAATGTTTGCAGTCTAAATCTCTTCGCCTGACGAGGATGTTGCACTTGCATCCCGACACCTCAGATTTTCTCACTGCCCCCTCCAGCACCATCTACAGTCGGGGTCAGTGCATGAAAGTTGTGCTGCACTGTGCCGCCCCACCCCAAAGGTAAACCAGCTGTGCACCCTTGTCCTGGTCCCTCCTCCTAGTCTCTTGTTCCAGTTCCTCGGCTTCATCCTGTTCCATTTGTCTGAGTCCCTCGTCCCGCGTCCTGATCCCTCATTCCAGTGTCTGCAACTAGTCTCTCATCCCAGTCCCTCATCCTCGTCCTCGTCATTGTGTTGCGTCTCTTTCTATGGTTCCTGCCACCACGTTTGCCACGGTGGCCTTCTACAGCACATAGTGTGAGTCAGGCATGGTTCAGAGCCACGAGAGCTGGGCTCAATCAGACGGCCAAGGCTTTCTGACCATGAATTCCCAGAAAATTCCCTGAATGCTGGGTTCACGAAGAGGGAGGGGGACGGAAAAAGAAAGTGGAAGCTGGATCCGAGCTGTGCAGTATCCGTGTGACGCCGACGCCAGACAAACGCCAGGTAAACCGGATAGGCTGCACTTTCTCGGTATCACGTGACTAAGTAACAGCACCACAGCGCTGCTTTGGGCGCTTTATAAATGTAAAAAATAAATAAATAAAATAAAACCAGCTCTTGACTCGTATCATGTGGGCCTCGATGCCAGACTCATGACATTGGCGGGAAACATTCATGTGGGCACACATACAAGTAGATTTGTTTCAGCAAGACATGATTGTAGGTTATTTGAGACATATCTGTTAGGGTGATCCGGACACATATGTGCACAAACACGCACATATGACACACACAACTACACACATGTGCGCGCACACACACGCAAACAGAAACACGCATGCACACACGTGCGCTGACAAACACACTCAAACATGTCCACAGATGAATACATTCACATGCACACACATGTACACACGCACACTTTCTTGTGGTACGTATCATAGGTCCACACAAGCCCTTCATGCACTATTCGTGTGTGCAAAGGCAACTTGGGGTCGATTCATGGAATTTTTTGCAGGGTTCAAAGTGACTTGGAACTGCAAACACACACTTTACACACTTCTATGAATCAGGGTTTGTGTCGGCGTTGCAAGGTCACTTTAAACCGTGCAAAAAAAGTCCACGAATCAGGCATTAGGGTATACGCCCTGTACGCCTGCAGCATCCACTGCCATGTGCACACCTGTCTTGCACATACGCACTCTCGCCTGCATAGCGCAAGTGGAGTCTGCAGCAAAGGGCGTGAGCGGGGGTGTGTGTGGTTTATGGCAACACATTCCGGGCTTATCTGTGGGAAGTGCACTTTGGAAGGCCTACACATTGTGTGGAGTTAACCGAGCAGTTGTTTACATTGTAAGCCCATGAGAGGTGCTCCCAGCGGCACGCACGCACACACGCACAGCCAACTGCCTGCACACAAAGAGAACGGGTGCAGCACACGCAACGACAGAGCAGCAGCACAGCACACGCTGCAGCATAGCGTGCAGCACTGCCAGTTGCCCTCAGCATTCACAGCTCACACAGCCCAGGCAAATCAGGGACCACAGTGTTGCCAAGACAAGGAAGACATGGAGCGTCGGCAGAGGCTGGGCGAGTTACTATCACACACAGAAGAGGCACAGCATGGCAAGTTCACTTCCAAGTTCCCTGATATATGAACGAAAATCAACAACATGGACAACTGCTGGCCAATCTCCACTCACACACACGGAGCACAGGCAGCAGCAGTGCACGCTCCCCTCACGCAGAGAACAGCAGCAGTGCACGCTCCCCTCACACACAGAACAGCAGCAGTGCAAGCTTCCACACTCCGTGCAAGCACACAAGCGCCGTGCACGCTCCCCTCACACAGAACAGCAGCAATGCAAGCTTCCACACACAGTGCAAGCAGAGAAGCAGCAGTGCACGCTTCCCTCACACACAGAACAGCAGCAGTGCAAGCTTCAACACTCAGTGCAAGCACAGAGGCAGCAGTGCACGCTCCCCTCACACCGAGAACAGCAGCAGGGCATGCTCCCCTCACACAAAGAACAACAGCAGTGCACGCTCCCCTCACACAGAGAACAGCAGCAGTGCACGCTCCCCTCACACAGAGAACAGCAGCAGTGCAAGCTTCCACACTCAGTGCAAGCACAGAAGCAGCAGTGCACGCTCCCCTCTCACACAGCCCAGGGAAATCAGGGACCACAGTGTTGCAGGTGTTGCCAAGACAAGGAAGACATGGAGCGTCGGCAGAGGCTGGGCGAGTTACTATCACACACAGAAGAGGCACAGCATGGCCAGTTCACTTCCAAGTTCCCTGATATATGAACGAAAATCAACAACATGGACAACTGCTGGCCAATCTCCACTCACACACACGGAGCACAGGCAGCAGCAGTGCACGCTCCCCTCACACAGAGAACAGCAGCAGTGCACGCTCCCCTCACACACAGAACAGCAGCAGTGCAAGCTTCCACACTCAGTGCAAGCACAGAAGCAGCAGTGCACGCTCCCCTCACACACAGAACAGCAGCAATGCAAGCTTCCACACTCAGTGCAAGCAGAGAAGCAGCAGTGCACGCTTCCCTCACACACAGAACAGCAGCAGTGCAAGCTTCCACACTCAGTGCAAGCACAGAAGCAGCAGTGCACGCTCCCCTCACACCGAGAACAGCAGCAGTGCATGCTCCCCTCACACAAAGAACAACAGCAGTGCACGCTCCCCTCACACAGAGAACAGCAGCAGTGCACGCTCCCCTCACACAAAGAACAGCAGCAGTGCAAGCTTCCACACTCAGTGCAAGCACAGAAGCAGCAGTGCACGCTCCCCTCACACACAGAACAGCAGCAATGCAAGCTTCCACACTCTGTGCAAGCAGAGACGCAGCAGTGCATGCTTCCCTCACACACAGAACAGCAGCAGTGCAAACTTCCACACTCAGCGCAAGCACAGAAGCAGCAGTGCACGCTCCCCTCACACAGAGAACAGCAGCAGTGCATGCTCCCCTCACACAATGAACAACAGCAGTGCACGCTCCCCTCACACACAGAACAGCAGCAGTGCACGCTCCCCTCACACACAGAACAGCCGCAGTGCAAGCTTCCACACTCAGTGCAAGCATAGAAGCAGCAGTGCACGCTCCCCTCACACACAGAACAGCAGCAGTGCACTCTTACCTCACACACAGAACAGCAGCAGTGCAAGCTTCCACACTCAGTGCAAGCCCAGAAACAGCAGTGCACGCTCCCCTCACACACAGAACAGCAGCAGTGCACTCTCCCCTCACACACAGAACAGCAGCAGTGCACGCTTACACACTCAGTGCAAGCACAGAAGCAGCAGTGCACGCTCCCCTCACACACAGAACAGCAGCAATGCAATCTTCCACACTCAGTGCAAGCACAGAAGCAGCAGTGCACGCTCCCCTCACACACAGAACAGCAGCAGTGCATGCTCCCCTCACACACAGAACAGCAGCAGTGCACGCTTTCACACTCAGTGCAAGCACAGAAGCAGCAGTGCACGCTCCCCTCACACACAGAACAGCCGCAGTGCAAGCTTCCACGCTCAGTGCAAGCACAGAAGCAGCAGTGCACGCTCCCCTCACACACAGAACAGCAGCAGTGCACTCTCCCCTCACACTCAGAACAGCAGCAGCGCACGCTTCCACACTCAGTGCAAGCACAGAAGCAGCAGTGCACGCTCCCCTCACACACAGAAGAGGAGCAATGCAAGCTTCCACACTCAGTGCAGGCACAGAAGCAGCAGCGCATACTTCCCTCACACAACAGCAGCAGTGCAAGCTTCCACACTCAATACAGGCACATAATACAATCACTGGCAGTGCATGCCTCCATTCACGCACAAAACAACAGCTGTGGATGCTTCCACACTCAGTGCAGGCAAAGAATACAAACGCCGGCAGTGCATGCTCCCCTCCCCATGCAGCAGCAACACACACACACACACAGCGAACAGGCACATAGTGCATTCAGCAGCAATGCAAGCACCCACACAGCAAACGTGCATGCTGCAGCAATGCAAGCACCCACACTGCGAACAGGCACATAGTGCATGCAGCAGCAGTGCAATCTCCCACGTACTGAACAGGCACAGGGCGCATGCAGCAGCAGTGCAAGCTCCCGCACACTGAACAGGCACAGAGTGCATGCAGCAGCAACTCAAACACCCACACAGCGAACAGGCACAGAGTGCATGCAGCAGCATTACAAGCTCCCACACACTGAACAGGCACACAGTGCATGCAGCAGCAACACAACCTTGCTTGTTTCTTCTCGTGTCTATAGTTCTTAGGTTCCCACTAGCAAACAGCACCTAGACTGCTTTTTTCTGCCACATGCAGTAATTGTACCCAGCATTCTAACCTGCAAGTTTGTGCCTCATAGCTTTGCGCTCTGAAACACGACTACTCTCCTCGCATATGCCACCTTTGGTGCTATAGCTTTAGGTACGACTCGGAACATAGTTGCTGCCCACTGCATTATTAGCTCAAGCATTCTACCTGAACCCAAGCGTTGCCTAACCCTACCTCAGCTTATGTCCTACTTTGAACCTAGATGCTTCCCCAGTGCACTACGTGTTAAACCCTAGGGTAGGCTAACAGACCACATTGATTGCGGTGTTGTGCCTCATGGTCGCTAACAAACCACATTGATTGTGTTCTGCCTCATGGTCGCCAACAGACCACATTGATTGTGTTGTTCCTCATGGTTGCCAACCGACCACATTGATTGTGTTGTGCCTCATGGTCGCCAACAGACCACATTGATTGTGTTCTGCCTCATGGTCGCCAACAGACCACATTGATTGTGTTGTTCCTCATGGTTGCCAACCGACCACATTGATTGTGTTGTGCCTCATGGTCTCTAACAGACAACATTGATTGTGTTGTGCCACATGCTCGCTAACAAACCACATTGATTGTGTTCTGCCTCATGGTCGCTAACAGACAACATTGATTGTGTTGTGCCTCATGCTCGCTAACAAACCACATTGATTGTGTTCTGCCTCATGGTTGCTAACAGACCACATTGATTGTGTTGTGCCTCATGCTCGCTAACAAACCACATTGATTGTGTTGTGCCTCATGGTCGCCAACAGACTACACTGATCGTTTTGTGCTTTATAGTTGCTAGCCAGCTACTACCTGTATCCATAACTGAACTATGCCAGCCTGGCTAGTATTCATCATGTTCCCTTTCTACATTATGCCCAATTGCACGCCTTGTAGCAGAAATAGTTTTATCCCATTTAGTAATGGACTTGCAAAGCTTTGCTGTCCTAGACACCACCCCATTCCCTGCCGCACACCCTTCCTAGCCTCCTTACCTCCTTTCCCCCACAGTGCACCGTCAGACCATAGTACTAAAATCAGCATTACTTTAGGTAACACTCTACCCAACCTCGCCACAGATGACCACTCAGACAACATCCAGAACTCACGCAATCTGCTAGACCATCGCCCTACAGCCTACCCCAACCTCATGGCACGTAACAACAGACTAGGTTATAGACTCCCTAGCCTACTTAGCAAAATGACCAACAAACCCACTTCTAAAATCACCGATAAAATCACCATCGCAAACTCTGCACCACTTAAAGGAGCCTTACTCAATGCTAGATCCCTTGTGGCTCACCCCACGGAAATTGCAGATATCATCCGCTCAGCAGACCTGGATTTCCTCGCCACCACAGAAACTTGGCTTCATGCCGCAGCAGGCCCCTCTCTATCTCTCGCAGTTCCAGACAACTACTCCATCCTCAGGGCCGACAGACCTAATGCCCGTGGAGGAGGTGTAGCACTTATTTTCAAATCCACGCTTGACATTAGATCTGTGACCTCCCTTCCTCTAAATTCCTGTGAACACCTATCTATCAAAATTCAAACCTCCCCTAAGAACTCCATCACCCTGGAACTATTATACAGACCCCCTGGGCCCATAGGTTCATTCGAGGAAGACATAACCTCCCTCATAGCCGAAAAATCTAAACCTCTATCACAGAATATTATTCTAGGTGACTTTAACTTGGGTTACAATGATCCTCACGACACTGCAGCATCCTCCCTTGCCAATGTGCTTGGCAAACATAACTACTTTCAATTTAACACCCTACCTACACACCAGAAAGGTAGAACTTTAGACTGGCTCGTCGCCCACAACTGCAACATTACCTGCAAGGACCCCCAACCACTTATATGGACTGACCATTTCGTACTCTCATTTGACATTAGTACTAATAACCCACACCATATACAGCGCCCACCTGCACCAGCAGGTCTAACGAGAAATAAACGGAACATCACCGCCGAAGCCCTCATCCCCCTGCTTCTACCCACCCTAAACATGAACCCTAATACATCAGACCTCAATTTACTAGTAGACACCTACAACAACGCCATGTCCAAAGCTATTGACCGTGTTGCCCCTTTAAAACTATGCAAAAGTAAACCTAAAGCACATCTTAACTCCTGGTATACACCTGAACACAAAATATTAAGAAATAAAAAGTCCAAAATGAAAACCCTCTGGAAAATGAATCCATCAGAGGAACACAAAGTCAATCTCATAAATGCATCTTCCCTTTATAAAAAAGAAATTATTCTCGCTAAAAAGGAAGCCTACAATACAAGAGTAAGCAATGCTAGTTCCAGAACCAAAGAATCATTCACCATCCTGAAGGAGCTAGAAAACCCCAATCCACCTCCAGACACGTCCGTGAAGGAGCAACTCTGCTGCACCAGCATCCAAGATGCCCTTGCAAACAAAATCACTGGCCTACAAACAAAAATCCTAAATAAAAGACTGCAACTCTCCAATAGAAGCCCCACCCCTAGCCCCCCTACTCCAATAACCACCTACCACCCCTAACACCATCCAGGGCTTCACCTTCAAAGAAGTAACCGCACTAGAAGTGCAAACAATTATAACATCCCTCAAACCATCAAACTGCAAAGGGGACAGCTGCCCTGCACAGATCATAAAAGATGCAGCAAGAGACCTCGCCCCCTTCATTTCTAAGCTCATAAACGTGTCATTCTCCACTAATTCGGTACCCAATAATCTGAAACAGTCGTGGGTCCTCTCGCTACTAAAAAAACAGACCTTGGACCTTTCCATCCCTACAAATTACAATTACAGGCCTATCACAACTGTTCCCTTCTTGTTAAAAATCCTTGACAGAGTTGCTTACTTGCAAATTCAGCATTACCTAGAGTCTAACCAATTACTCGGGTTGCGTCATTCTGGCTTCCGGCCTCAACATGGAACAGAAACTGTCCTGTTGACCTTAAAAGTCAGATTGACGAAATTAAAGATAAGGGCAAAGCAGCCATCCTACTCCTCTTAGATCTCTCAGCAGCCTTCGACTTGGTCGACCATAACATACTCTGTAACCACCTCTCCTCTGCCGCCCACTTTTCCCCCTCTGCTGTCACGTGGATACAGTAATTCCTGGCCAAGAGAACCATGAGGGTCTTCTCTCCGGTGGCAGCAGCAGACCCCATCCCTATCACTTGCGGTGTCCCACAAGGCTCATGGGTTTCACCGCCCCTATACGGTATCTTTACAAAGCCCCGATTTCATAAACTGGACCGTCTGGGTGTCACCTACACCAACTGCGCGGATGACACCCAGATACTCCTCACCATCTCGGGCAATTACAATACTGATGTAGCCAGGATCAATGAAATCTTCTCTGTCATTCAGGCCTGGATGGCCACACACGGCTTCTGCCTCAATGACGAGAAGACTGAACTGCTCATTGTTGGCTCACCGAACAACCTACAAAAACTTAGTCCCAATTACTGTAGCATCATAATTGATGGCAACTCTATCGCGGTCGCCAAAAATGTGAAAACACTCGGCTTCTATCTTGATGCCAATATTAACCTCACTAAGCAAGTTAACTCGTCCGCCTCTGCCACTCCCTATACTGGAAAACTAAAATCAGAGCCTGTAGACCATTTCTCTCCCCCAACAGCTGCCTCACGCTAGCCAGAGCCCTTATACAATCTAAGCTAGACTACTGCAACAGCCTCTACTTAGGTGCCAACCAAGCAATAATCAATAAACTCCAAGTCCTTCCAAATAATGCTTTACGGACAGCGCTAAACATTCCCAGGCGTGAGCACATCTCTGCCACTAGAATCACTTGTAAATGGCTCACCATCCAACATAAAATTGATCTAAAAACACTCTGCCTCACTTACAAAGCTCTCAATTATTTAGCACCACCCTACCTGACTAACAAATAGACCATGAAATCCTCCACTAGAACTGCAAGATCTTCCAAACCCTATGTCTCATAGTATCTAGATTCACCTCTACAAGAGCCGGAGGCTCGAGCTTTACCGTCCTCGCCTCCCAACTTTGGAACTCCCTGCCACTGAATATTAAATCTTCCAAATCCTTCCAGTCGTTCAGGAAACTTGCCATTGGGTGGCTTCTGACAAAAAGTCAACCTTGAAGTTAGACCTAGATATAAACTGCACTTATTGCTTATGCCTCATTCATGTCATTATTTGGTGCTATCACCCCCACTGCCTATATTTCTTGTATATAACTGCTGTTCAAAGTATCACTGCTTACTACCATGTACTGTGCCTTGTAACCTTGTAGTAAGCACCCTTATACTCCCGGGTCCGGAGCACTATAGAAATAAAATAAACAAACAAACAAACAAAACAAACAAGCTCCCACACACTGAACAGGCACAGAGTGCATGCAGCAGCAACACAAACACCCACACAGTGAACAGGCACAGAGTGCATGCAGCAGCATTGCAAGCTCCCACACACTGAACAGGCACACAGTGCATGCAGCAGCAACAAAAGCTCCCACACACCGAACAGTCACAGAGTGCATGCATGAGCAGCGCAAATTCCCACAGACTGAACAGGCGCAGAGTGCATGCAGCAGTAGTGCAAGCTCCCACACACAGAACAGTCACAGAGTGCATGCGGCAGAAGCAAGGCAAGCTCCCACAGACTGAACAGACACACAGTGCATGCAGCAGCGCAAGCTCAAACACACTGAACAGACAAAGAATGCATGCAGCAGCAAGGCAAGCTCCCACACACTGAACAGACAAAGAATGCATGCAGCAGCAAGGCAAGCTCCCACACACTGAACAGACAAAGAATGCATGCAGCAGCAGTGCAAGCTCCCACACACTGAACAGGCACACATTGCGTGCAGCAGAGGCGCACGCTCCCACGTACTGAACAGGCACACAGTGCATGCAGCAGCAAGGCAAGCTCCCACACAATGAACAGTCACAGAGTGCATGCAGCAGCAAGGCAAGCTCCCACACACTGAACAGGCATACAGTGCATGCAGCAGAGGCGCACGCTCCCACGTATTAAACAGGCACACAGTGCATGCACCAGCAAGGCAAGCTCCCACACAATGAATAGGCACAGAGTCCATGCAGCAGCGCAAGCTCAAGCACACTGAACAGGCACACAAAGTGTTAGGGAGCATTCTCATAAATGGCTGATTTCCCGTACCTAATGAGTCCCTCAGCAGCTTTGCTGGATTTCTAGGATTTATTTTTCTCACCTGGTGAGAGTGCGAGCCTTTTTTCCACCCTTAGATGTGTTTTGCTGTGTGTGTTTTCACTTTTTGTGTGATCTTGATCACTGGACCCTTACCCACTCCGTGGCCTCATATTTTCATGTGGTACACAGCACCTTCAGTGCAGTGACACAGGGTTGTCTTTGAGACTTCCCACCGACTCCATTTTTCTGGGGCTGACTACTGTCCCCCAGAAAAGAGTAAAGTTGCCATTAACTTTACTTTAGTCACTTTAAATTACAGACCCAGTACACCCCATCTTCCATGGAGTACTGGAAAGGGTTAACTCTTATCCCTTTTTGTCTGTGTCTCTTGGAGCCTGTTTCGCTCCCTTTACATCAAGACTTGGCTGGTGGCAGTGGTATCTACCCTAACTTTTCTACCGTGATTATCTTATTTAAACGTGGTAGTGTTTTAGGCTATTATATTAGCCTCGAACATAAACCCGCTTGACCAAATACATTTTATTTTGGCTCTGGCTGGGTTTAGTTGCCATTTCTTTTTGTTAAAGTATTTCTCATGTTTTTCTCTGCGTGCCAAACCGGGGATGATTGCTTTGTTCGCTGTCTTTTCACGGGCTTCTACACAGAAGCCCTCTGTGAGGTGCCTGAAAGTCTAGGTAGGCAGGATATGAGGGAGGGATCTTCGAACCCCTGCCATGGGTTCCCATGTTAACCCAAGTCGCACTCTTGTCTCATTGGCTAAGGGGAATGGCCTTGCCAGGCCAGCCACCCTGCTGTGTGATTGACAGCCAGGCTGTATGAATGGGGGAAAACTGCATAAAAAGCAGGTCTCTGGGACTGGAAAGACAGAGTCACCACTGGAATGAAAGAACCAACGAGGAGCTGGGAGAAGAGGACCCCTACCACGACTGAACCGCCTGGTGAAGCCCTGCTGCAGGTCCGAATCTCCAGAATCCGACGACAGAGAAGATCCGCCAGGAAACTTCTTCCCTTGAGCTGGTGGCACCAACCAGTTCACCCAAACTGCAAGCCAGGACCCCTCCTCTGGCCGAATTCGCTGTACAGAGCTACAGTGGGCTGGATAGCCAGGATGTTCGGACCCTGCTTGGCTTTTAAGGAGTGCACCTTTTATTTGTTGTTTTGCTCTGCTGCTGGCTTCTTCCCTGGGTGGCGCAGGACCCTCTAGTCTTCCTACTTCATGTGAATCTGACAGGCGCTTCAGGAACCGTGAGCCTGCAGGAACCACCAGGAACGTCCGCCTCAGCTACATCTCCCTCTCCGTTTTAAGGTACTGTGCAAATCCGGTTGTGCGTTTCGCTCAGACGTGGTGAAAGTCTTTGAAATCTTTCTCCAATCCGAGGACTTGTCCTTCTCTTCTCTTTGAACTAACTTTTCTATCAACCAACCTCGTCTGGAATCTGTGCCACGAACTTTACCGCGAACTACCCTGATCTGTGTGATCTTGAGCAAAAGACTTTTGACCCATTGACTTTGATTTTAAGCCTTTTCTAGCTGATCTCCTCACTGAAGTTCCTCTTGTTGAATTGCCCTGAGTATTTACCTGTTGGTTTAATTTAATTTCTGATAAGTTTGACTTTCCCTCCCTTTTAAATTGCTGGAGTGCCATTTTGCTCCCACTTCATTTTGTGAGCTTAACTTGTCTGGAATTTAAGGGAAGTGGTGTGGTGTATTTATGATTGTGATTATTGACTTGCTTACATGAAATGTTATACTGTTGAGTAAATAAATATTTGAATTTGAATTTGAATAATTTCTTGAGCGCACCAGGCAGAAAACTGCATTCGGGCGCAGATGTTAACTAAAGGATTGAGTATATCACTGCGGGAGCATGAAGTAACCCTAAGGGAGTAAGTTCATTTAAATAGGAAGGTTTTCAGTTCTTTTCTGAATCTTGCCAGAGTGGTGCATGAGAGGATGCTGAAGGGCAGCTGGTTCCATAGTTTAGGCCCAAACGCAGAGAACCTCCTGTCACCTTTAGAGATCCGTTTTGTCCTCGGGACACATATGGGTAGTAGTGGCGAATTCTGGTGTTCAAGTATCGGGGTGCAAGTTTATAATAACATTTATACACCAGACATGCCACCTTGAATTTAATGCGGTCCTCCACCATCAGCCAGTGCAATGCTTTCCTGGCTGTAGACATGTGGTCTCTTTTACCCAGATGGGCCTTTAGCCTGACTGCCGCATTCTGGGCCCTCTGTAGTCTTGGCATTTGTTTCCCAGGGATCCCTGTCATAAGACTATTACAGTAGTCAAGGTGGGAATTTACCAAGGCTCCCACCACTACTGGAAAGTCTTGAGGTATTAAGAAGGGGAGCACATTTCTAAGCAGCCGCAGGGAATAGTATACTGCTTTTACTTTTGCCCCTACCTGGGCTTCACTGGCCCGATTTTCTTGCCAAACACACCCAAGGTTTTTCACTTTCCTTGAGAACGGGATACTCACTCCCAAGATCTGTGGAGTAAAATGTGTGTCTTCCTCTCTATTTTTCTTCTCTGATTTAAATATAATTAATTCTGTGTTGCCTGCATTAAGCTGTAGTTGATTGCAGGCCATCCATTTTTTTTATATCTTGCATACAGCGGTCTATCATCTCAAATGTCTCTGGCAGATTGTCTGTCTCCACATAAATATGTGTATCGTCGGTATATGAGTGAAATCGCAGACCGTCTCTCCTCAAGATATCAAACAGTGGTCGAATATATAGATTAAAGATCAGAGGTGAGAGTGCTGACCCCTGGGGGACTCCGCACCTCAGTTGTATTAATTCTGAGAGAACTGCTCCCAGCATCACCTGCTGCGTTCTGTCCTGTAGAAAAGAGTCAAACCAGTCTACCACTACTTTGGCTGCTCTACCGATGTTTCTGATCTGTTGAAGAATAGTCTTATAGTTGATTGTATCAAATGCCGCAGATAGATCAAGCATCAACAATATTGAATTGCTTCTCCTGTCTGCGGCTTCCAGAAGGTCGTCCTGGACTGCTAATAGGGCAGACTCTGTCCCATGGTTAGGGCGAAATCCCGATTGATGTTCATCCAGGATGTCTCTACTGTCAACGAAGTGCAGAAATTGATTGCAGACTATTTTTTCCAGGATTTTGGTGGACCAGCATAATTTGGCTAACGGATGATAGTTTTTAAGTACCATAGGGTCTAGGTTAGGTTTTTTCAATAAAGGTTTTACCAGCGCGCCCTTAAGTGCACGTGGAACATAGCCTTCTGTGAGTGATTTATTCACAAAGATTGTTACAAATGGGGTAAGATTAGTTGCCAAGCAGATAGCGGTATAGGCTGGCATAGGAAATGCTAGATCTTTTGTCGCTTTTAGTTGAAGTATTAGGGCCTGTATTGTTTCCTGCTCAGTCGGCTGGAAGCTAAAGATCTCCTCCGTTTCCTGATTTTCTATCTCTACCTTCTCTTCTCCCACATCACCCCATTCTTCTGCGTCCATTACTTCATTAATACTCTTCTAAATGTGGGCAATTTTTTGTTCGAAAAAGCTGTTAAACTTATTGGCCTGTTCCTGTGAATTGGGCATCGGTACTGACATACATGTAGGGGTCCTAAGCCTTGATACTACATCAAATAAAGCCCTGGACTGATTGCCTGCTAATTTAATTTCTACTTGGAGGAAGTCTTTTTTGCCACAAAGATGGCATTTTTATATTGCCTTGGGCAAACTCTCGCCTTCTCTGTGTCTTCCTCCGATTTAGAGGCCCTCCATAGTTTGTTGGCCTGGTGAACCTGTTTACGCATTAGGCTCAATGCTGGGTTAAACCAAGTTTTAGAGTTTTTGGCTGTCTTGAGTCTGAGTGGTGCATATTTATCTGTGGTGCAATGTATATTCTTTGACTTAGAAACCTTGAGTCAGTGTTTGTCTGAATCATAGTAATTGCTGTCCTTTGTGTAACTATCTGATACTGCTCACTTACTCTTGAGATAAGTCTGGCTGCTCCGCTACTGCTACCACGTTAGCTGTGTAGTACAGGCTTCTACCAAAGGTGAAATTGTACTATCACTTGTAGTCTTAATTGTGTGTGGTGTTTCCAATGGGTACTGCATATAATTCTGCCTAACAGAGCACATACAGCAGCAACGCAAGCCCGAACAAACTGAACCGGCACAGAGTGCAGGCAACGAAAACTCCCACACAAAGAGCAGGCACATAATTCATGCAGCCGCATCGAAAACTCACACACAGAAAAGGCACAGAATTCATGCAACAGCTTCGAAAAACTCCGACACACCGAACAGTCACAGAGTGCATGCAGCAGCATTGCAAGCTCCAGCACACTGAACAGGCAAAGAGTATGTGCCGGAGCAGCGCAAGCTAACACACACTGACCAGTCACAGAGTGCATGCAGCAGCATTGCAAGCTCCCGCACACCGAACAGGCACAGAATGCGTGCAGGAGCAGCGCAAGCTAACACACACTGAACAGTCACAGAGTGCATGCCGCAGCATTGCAAGCTACCACACATTGAACAGGCACAGAGTGCACACAGAAGCAATGCAAGCTCCCGCACACTGAACAGGCACAGGGTGCATGCAGCAGCGCAAGCTCCCACACACTGGGCCTCATTACGAGGTTGGAGGTAGCCATGGTGAATGGAGCAATTACCGGTCCATTCCAAGGTTGGCGGTACCGGTAATTCCCCATTCACCAGGGCCATTCCCCATTCCCATTTGAGCCCCCATAGGGCTCAATGGGAATGGGGAAGGCGCTAATAACGGTACCGCAGACTGCGGTACCGTTATTAGCTCCAGAGTCCCTTTGCGGGTCCCATCCTTAACGCCTGGAAAAACCAGGCATTAAGGGAGGACCCGCAAAGGGAACTCGTAGTAGGGTGATAAGGGATTACTGGCACTGGTGCCCTTACCGGTGCCGGTAATCCCTTACTGCCCACCTCGTAATTAGGCCCCTGACCAGGCACAGACAGCAGTAGTGCAAGCTTCCCTCTCAAGCACAGAACTACACAGACACCAGTTGTGCAAACTTACCTCGCAAGCACTGATCAACACAGACAGCAGTAGTGAAAGCTTCCCTCGAAAACGCAGAAAATACAGACACAGATAGTGCAAACTTCCCTCGCAAGCACAGGACAACACAGAGAGTGGTAGTGCCAGCTTCACTCTCAAGCACAGAACAACACAGACAGCGGTAGAGCAAGCTTCTCAAGCAAGCACAGAAAACACAGACACCGATAGTGCAAGCTTCCCTCTCAAGCACAGAACAACACAAACACTGGTAGTGCAAGTTTCCCTCGCAAATACAGAACAACACAGGCAGCAGCAGTGCAAGCTTCCCTCGCAAGCACAGAACAACACAGACAACGGAAGTGCAAGCTTCCCTCGCAAGCACAGAACAACACAGACAGCGGTGGTGCAAGTTTCCCTTGCAAACACAGAACAACACAGGCAGCGGCATTGCAAGCTTCCCTCGCAAGCACAGAACAACACAGACAGCGGAAGTGCAAGCTTCCCTCGCAAGCACAGAACAACACAGACAGCGTAGTACAAGTTACCCTCGCAAGCACAGAACAACACAGATAGCAGTAGTGCAAGCTTCCGTAGCAAGCACAGAACAACATAGACACTGATAGTGCAAGCTTCCCTCGCAAGCACAGAACAACACAGACACCGGTAGTGCACGCTTCCCTTCCAAGCCCAGAACAACACAGACACTGATAGTGCAAGCTTCTCTTGCAAGCATAGAACAACACAGACAGTGGTAGTGCAAGCTTCCCTCGCAAGCACAGAACAACAGACAGCAGTAGTGCAAGCGTCCCTCGCAAACACAGACAGCGGTAGTACAAGCTTTCCTAGCAAGCACAGAACAACAGACAGCGGTAGTGCAAGCTTCCCTTGCAAGCACAGAACAACACAGACAGCGGTGGTGCAAGCTTCCCTCGCAAGCACAGAACAACACAGACAGCAGGAGTGCAAGCTTCCCTAGCAAGCACAGAACAGCACAGACACTAATAGTGCAGGCTTCCCTCGCAAGTACAGAACAACACAGACAGTAGTAGTGCAAGCTTCCCTCGCAAGCACAGAACAACACAGACAGCGGTGGTGCAAGTTTCCCTTGCAAACACAGAACAACACAGGCAGCGGCATTGCAAGCTTCCCTCGCAAGCACAGAACAACACAGACAGCGGAAGTGCAAGCTTCCCTCGCAAGCACAGAACAACACAGACAGCGTAGTACAAGTTACCCTCGCAAGCACAGAACAACACAGATAGCAGTAGTGCAAGCTTCCGTAGCAAGCACAGAACAACATAGACACTGATAGTGAAAGCTTCCCTCACAAGCACAGAGCAACACAGACACTAGTAGTGCAAGCTTCCCTTCCAAGCACAGAACAACACAGACACTGATAGTGCAAGCTTCCCTTGCAAACACAGAACAACACAGACAGCGGTAGTGCAAGCTTCCCTCGCAAGCACAGAACAACACAGACAGCAGTAGTGCAAGCTTCCCTTGCAAGCACAGAACAACACAGACAGCGGTAGTGCAAGCTTCCCTAGCAAGCACAGAACAACACAGCAAGCGGTAGTGCAAGCTTCCCTTGCAAGCACAGAACAACACAGACAGCGGTAGTGCAAGCTTCCCTAGCAAGCACAGAACAACACAGTCAGTGGTAGTGCAAGCTTCCCTCGCAAGCACAGAACAACACAGACAGCAGTAATGCAAGCATCCCTCGCAAGCACAGACCAACACAAATAGCGGTAGTGCAAGCTTCCCTAGCAAGCACAGAACAAACAGACACTGATAGTGCAAGCTTCCGCCGCAAGCACAGAACAACACAGACAGCGGTAGTGCAAGCTTCCCTCGCAAGCACAGAACAACACAGACAGCGGAAGTGCAAGCTTCCCTCGCAAGCACAGAACAACACAGACAGCGTAGTACAAGTTTGCCTCGCAAGCACAGAACAACACATACAGAGGTAATGCAAGCTTCCCTTGCAAGCACAGAACAACACAGACAGCAGTAGTGCAAGCTTCCATGGCAAGCACAGAACAACATAGACACTGATAGTGAAAGCTTCCCTCACAAGCACAGAGCAACACAGACACTAGTAGTGCAAGCTTCCCTTCCAAGCACAGAACAACACAGACAGCAGTAGTGCAAGCTTCCCTCGCAAACACAGAACAACACAGACAGCGGTAGTGCAAGCTTCCCTAGCAAGCACAGAACAACACAGCAAGCGGTAGTGCAAGCTTCCCTTGCAAGCACAGAACAACACAGACAGCGGTAGTGCAAGCTTCCCTAGCAAGCACAGAACAACACAGTCAGTGGTAGTGCAAGCTTCCCTCGCAAGCACAGAACAACAGAGACAGCGGTAGCGCAAGCTTCCCTCGCAAACACAGACCATCACAGTCAGCAGTAGTGCAAGCTTCCCAAGCAAGCACAGAACAACACAGACAGCGGTAGTGCAAGTTTACCTCGCAAGCAGAGAACAACACGGATGCCTATAGAGCAAGCTTCCCTCGCAAGCACAGAACAACACAGACAGCGGTAGTGCAAGCTTCCCTTGCAAGCACAGAACAACACAGACAGCAGTAGTGCCAGCTTCTCTCGCAAGCACAGACCAACACAAATAGCGGTAGTGCAAGCTTCCCTAGCAAGCACAGAACAATACAGACACTGATAGTGCAAGCTTCCCTTGCAAACACAGAACACACAGACAGCGGAAGTGCAAGCTTCCCTCGCAAGCACAGGACACAGACAGCGTAGTACAGATTTGCCTCGCAAGCACAGAACGACCTAGACACTGATAGTGCAAGCTTCCCTCGGAAGCACAGAACAACACAGACACTGGTAGTGCAAGCTTCCCTTCCAAGCATAGAACAACACAGACACTGATAGTGCAAGCTTCCCTTGCAAACACAGAACAACACAGACAGCAGTAGTGCAAGCTTCCCTCTCAAGCACAGAACAACACAGACAGTGGTAGTGCAAGCTTCCCTAGCAAGCACAGAACAACACAGTCAGCGGTAGTGCAAGCTTCCCTCGCAAGCACAGAACAACACAGACAGCGGTAGTGCAAGCTTCCCTCGCAAGCACAGAACAACACAGACTGCAGTAATGCAAGCATCCCTCGCAAGCACAGAACACAGTTAGCGGTAGTGTAAGCTTCCCTCGCAAGCACGGACAGCGGTAGTGCAAGGTTCCCTCGCAAGCACGGACAGCGGCAGTGCAAACCTCAAATACACACACACATGCACCCTCCCCCCAATGATTGGCAGCACTACGGCATGACTGTCCTTTCCACAAACAAGATTTGATTGTTTTTTATCCATTTAGGGAATGTGCCTCATTTTCGGTCCAATACTGCCATCTGGTGGCTAAACTTTAATCTGTGTATTATCCATATGACGCTGGGATTAGAATCGGCCGATTTCAGTGCAGCCACACATGGGACCGTCCTGCCCAGTAGCCCTCCCCCTGTGCCTCCACTTAAGATGCACTGAATAATGCATTGTGGGTATCCAGATTTGCTCAAAGGCATGTTATGTTGCCTTCATAAAATGTATCTCTCTTGTAGGGAAGTGCTAGACTACCCATAGCTTTATCAGCCCATAGCATAAAGCAACATGTGTGGGTCATGGGTGGCGCTGGCATGTGTGGCTTATCTGACATGGTCCATTCCACATTTCAGTAGAAGGGGCTTTCATGCTTATCTAAACCCACCATAACATTCATAGTGTTTGCTCAAAATAAAGCGCTGGACGCTTTCCTGTGGATCTCATGCAAAGACTTACGATAGAGAACCTTTAGTCCCTTCTGCATCTAACACAACCCTAACTGAGAGGCAATCCAATCCCTAAGAAGAGGGGAGCCTATTGCTCAAATGTACATGCAATGCTAGTGCACGCGTTAGTTCAAATGGGCAAAACAGGGTCTCTTCCAGGGTCTGTACCAACTCAGGAAGGTGGGTGAGGTGATGAAGAATAGGTCCCCACTATTCGAGGAGGGTCTCCACTTGAGGGCAGCGTCGATTCCAACAGTTGGGAATAGTTTGCTAGTTCGCACTAGCAGTGGAATGGAGAGGGGCTCCCAGGGGCCACTCATGCGTAAAAATGGATGGAGGCGCTAGGGGCCACGGGCTAGGTTTGCGATTACTCACCAACCCCGGTGCACTCCGGACCAAAGTTCGGCAGTTGAGTCCACTTCGGTTGCAGGTTCAAGTGCTGCAATTTGGCGGCTCTGCGGCTTTCAGCGACAAAGATATAGCAATGATTCCCAAATGGGACAGTGGCGATTTCTCCACTCCTGGTGGATGGATCAGGCCAGTTTCACTGGAGCAGGCTTCAGGGGCAAGAGGGACACAAATGCAGTGCACCTGCCAAGGTCGTCACCACGGCTGGGCGACGCGGTAAGCGCGTATATTCTGGTGCTGGCTCACTCGTCTCGCTTCAAACCTGGGAATGCCAAGTGAACAAAATTCCGTGTGAGGGTGCCGTTGTGCTCCGAGACCCCCAACCGGCTTATAGAGTCAGGGTTTGCTCAGAAGTACTTTAAGACAAGATAGCAGCACCCATGAGATGGATGGGGGTGTAGATTTATACTTCAACACCAATCAATAAGGACAACTCAACCGGTTTGGCAAAGGGAGTCCGTTTAATGACAAGTACAAAAAACGGGGAGTTATGAATATCAGCAATGGCGCGATCTTCCTTCTCGCTTCAACTCCAACGAACTTCATAAAAATCACAACATTTATAGTAAAAACTCGTCATCATTGATGTGTAACACTCAAAAGTTGACATGCAATTCTAGTGGTTAGGAAAAGGTAACTTTAATATAGGTACTATATCTGTATATAGTAACGGAGTGAGGGGATAGGGTAAACACTGTCAGGTGGGCATCTAAGTCCTTCTTTCAAAAATGGCTACTCTAGACGTCACTAAAAGTATGACGTCCTATTGGTTCTACTAACTATAGGACCCTAGATTATTGGGTCCATTGTGATTGTGTTGGGACCAACCGCATGTATACTTTTCCACTTTCCCTAGTAGCATGCAGAAGGGTCAGCCAGGTGTGGGGTGCCCCTTATCTCCCCCGGCCTTCCTCCAAGTATTGCAATCAATCATCATTTTAGTAACCATGTGTCAATTATTTCACTGTGGTTGGCCTCGAGACTGCATCTTCTGTCTGGAAAGCGTTCTGATATGTTCGTCTGGCCTGGTGCCAAGCGTAGGTGTGAACTCTCGCTTCTTCTTGCTTGGGTGGTCACGTGGTCTGGACACTGTGAATTTGCCTCTTTTTCATCAATTCGTGCATTTGATTTTCGTTTCACTCACCACCTGCCTTCGTCTTCTTATCTCAACCTTTCAGAGGCAGGATATTCTGTTAGTTTCAATTAAATGTAGCTACTGTTCGTCTCTTCTACTGATACGACCTTGGCTTCTTTGGCATGAGTTGCCTCTGCTGAGTTTCGTTTCAGTCGTCTCTTCTCGATTTTGCTAAATATGAAGCTTTTTTTCGTTTGGCCTTTAGTAACCTGGGTTGATTCTGCTTCTTGTGCAAGGTGGAAATGTACTTATATAACGTACTTCTTTTGAGGTAGATTATGCATAGTGGCGCTTGCTGCACTATCCTTCTACTAAGCATTGCAGGCTGCAAGATTTTCTTAGCTTTCTTGCAATTCCAAGCATATGTACAGGTGTAAACTAGTCAAATATCTTTTCCATGCTTACAGTTTAAGCTTCTTTCATTTGACATCGTCCTTTCACTTTAGGTTCATGATATCCTTGTTCATGGCACTTCGTCTCTTTGCGTCATTCTTTGGTCGTCATTTCTTCTACTTGTGAGTCAGTCCGGGTTCTCATGTCATCACCATTCGTCTTCCATTAAGACCTTTTTAGTTTCTGCATGGACTGTACTCAGACGATCTTCGTTTCGTCTCATCTGTTGATAGGGTTTCCTTAATGGATACCTTAGTGTTCATGGATTCCTTGGTACTGGTACTTCAATAGGCGCTGTTCTTCTGATAGGTACTGGACAGAGCCCTACTGCGGCTCTCTGCTGGTTCATACGTCACATATCTTGGTGTGAACATTCCTGGTACTTCGAAATGGGCGGTTGGAGTGTGAGCTGGATTTGGGACCTCCTCTACACTCCCCCCTCTGGACGATTCATCCACCACTTCCTCCTCATTCTTTGGATCCATCTTCTTTGGTTCCTCTGTATTCACCTTCACGTCATCGCCTGGGTTCATTCTTTCTTCATCTTCTGGATCTATACATGATGGTCTGAAGAAATGTCTCTTTGTGGTCTATATCTTTATTACTCCTTTCAGGCTTCCTGCTGTCCTTACATGTTGATCTTTGTTCCATGTCATCAGATGACATTGTCCATTTGGGCTGCAGTAAACCCATCTTCCCACATGCTGGCCTTCACAGTAAGCAATCTCTTTATAGTCTTTTCATTTTCAGGATCTTGAAGAAAGTCAGTGACACTGGTGAGCCTCCCCACCAATGACGGGTACGATCTTAGCACTAGATCGAAGTATGTCACCACATCTTTGGCGATGACGCTACTGTGGGACACCATAAGTGATTCCGAATAAAGTCTCTGTGTGAAAGGAATCTGAGTACTGTATTTTCTTCCAATTTATGTGTCCTCAATCAAACTTTGGCATATTATTTTCTAGTCAAGGCTCAGCGTGCCTCAGTCCAAAGTTCAAAGTCAACAGACTATGTTGTGGCTTATAAATGCAGTTTTTCTCTTCACCTTGCAACTAGGATGCACAGAGTGTCCGTTTTATATGTCCTTGTCCTCTTTTTTGCTCACAGGAATGTCCAAACTCAAACTACACTATCCCACAAAAAGTCTTTGTCTTTACTTTGCTGCTGCTCATGCGTCCTTCTTCCTCGTCATGGATCTCGTCTGCACGTGCTATGGTTCTTCCCCATCGTCTGTAGATTCCTCGCGTTGGGGTGCAGGCAGGGGGCCTTCTCCGATGTATGGTTTGATGTCACCCAAAAAGATCCAAGCTCTCCTTCCTTGTAGTTTCACTGCAGATGGACTGCAGTCTTCCACAGTAAATGGACCGTTAAACCTTGGTTCGTGCCACCTTTTTCTCGTATGATTCTTTACCAGGATGGTGTCTCCAGGAAAAACGGATGGCACACAAAGTTCTTGAGCTGTGCCTGTAGTAGTATCTCCTTCTGTGTTCCGTGCTGCCCTGCACCCTTTTCGTCGTCGCTGCAGCTGGTCTGAAATTACAGTAAGGCAAGATGTCATGCAATTCAAGTAGTTTTGCATTGCAGACCCTAAGATTTCTCCTGTTGACTGGGCTTCACATCTAGCTCTATCTCTGGGTGTCAGGGGTTGCACATTCTTCTTCCGTTGGCTATTTCATGCAGCGTACGATGTTGGTTGGAACCAGGTTGATTCCTGAGTGCATACAGTGCCAAAGGAAGGCAGTGCAACCATCCCTTCTTTAGAGTAAGCTTCAACTTGGCAATCCTCACCTTTAATAGGCCATTGAGCTTCTCACAGATCTCGTTACCTTGCGGATGATACGCTGACAAGAACTTGTGCTTTATACCAAGCAGCAAGCTAATCTGCTCGTAAACTTCATTTACAAAATGGGTCCTGTTATCTAATCTCATGACTTCACATACCCCCCACCTGGGCAATACCTCCCTCACTAAAAATGTGGCCACACAGGTAGAGTCTGGGTGTGTGCACGGACCTGCCTCTATACATCTAGAGAATGGACACACCACAACAATTAGATATCTGTACCCGTTACATACTTCAATCATGTCGATGTAATCAACATGCAAGTGCTGAAAAGACCCATTTGGCCTTGGGATGACTCCTCTCATTACTTTTAATGTGTGCCCAGCTGTGAATTGTTGGCAGATTATGCAGTTCATTATAGAAAAATGCAACGTGCTTGGTTAAGTTCGGTATGAACCAGTCTTCCGCGAGCATTGCCGCTAGATTCTCTTTTGTCATGTGTGCTGGGTAGTGTAACTGCTCCAGCGCTATTTTTAACAGGGCTATAGGTATTACTGGTTTACCAGTGCTGTCTTGTTACCACTAGCTTTCTGAGGGGTTTAAAGAACACCCTCACTGTTTCCATAAGTTTATTTCCTCCTGTGGTGCCTCCCCTTGGAGTTCCATCAACTGTGTTTGCCCCAAATTATTGTAGCTTTCAGGTGCAACCATCATTTTCTCATTTGTGTGAGCGACTTCCACTTCCATGATCGTCTCACTCTTGGATGCCATACGCTTGGCTTCTGTGTCTGCTGCTTGATTTCCTTGTGAGATAAAAGCTGTCCCATTCATGTGGGCAGCACTTTTCCTGACCGCTATGCCCACTGGGAGCTGTAGTGCCTTGATCAGCCTGTCCAATAAGGCCGCGTGCTGCACTGGTGTGCCGTCAGCTCGAAGGTAGCCCCTCCTTTTCCAGCGCATTAGGCCTGCGTGCACTGTTGACGTCACATAGGCGGAGTCACTGTACGCCATCACTTCCTGGTCTGCGTGATTCTAAATGGCGAGTATCAATGCCAATAGTTCTACAGCCTGTGCTGAATAGTGAGATGGTATTCATGCACTAACAAGTACTCAAAATTCTCCATTTGCGGTGTGTTTCATCACAGCAACGCCTGTATATCTTTGCCCATCGCTTTGATCGATTCTCGAAGAACCATCAATGAAAACAATTCTCCTTCTGCCAATGCATTTTCTTTCACTCTGGGAATCTCATCATAGAATTCTTCATGATTTGCAAAGTCATGTATTGGCTCTCCTTCAGTGACTGGCTCGGCTGTAAACATAGCTGGGTTCACTAGCTTGCATCAGACTATTTTAATCGAGGAATTCAATATGATCACTTCATAAGCAGAAGCTCTCTGAGACATTAGTGTTCCCTTCGGTTTCTCTAGGATAGCAAATAGCGAGTGATCGACGT